>NW_018164814.1:1400156-1400674 GCF_001263595.1 Phalaenopsis equestris
TCTACCAAAAAAAAAAAAATTTCTAAACCTCTAAAGCTTGGTTTGAGCGAAAAGCGAGGGAAATATTTGTGTCGTAATACGCACGTAACTCTGTTTGTGTTCTCTATTAACCCTGCAATACCTACATAATAATTTATGAATAACATCTTAATAGAACCCGCGAAGGTTATTGAAAGATTTTATGATTATTAGAATTAATAACTCAACCAACTTCTTATAAGATTATTATGCACGCAAATCTAAGTATGTAACAATATTTCCCCTCTGTAGCATTGCGTCTGCCAAAAATTCATTGGCAAAAACGGCATTATTTCACCGTCCTAAATCGCAGGCGAAGCTGAGCCGCCGGCTAAATAGCATAAATGGGATCAACCTCGGAATCAGAGAAGTCATAGTTATGCCAGGAACTGGAAGTGCTCCTCCTGGACAACTTATCCCTCTTCCTTATCGACCGACTCCTCTTCGACCTCACCACATAATACGTCATCGTCCCCAACACCCCCGCCACTATCACCCCC
>NW_018164814.1:1400844-1407918 GCF_001263595.1 Phalaenopsis equestris
CAAGCCCACAAAAACCGCCCCCAAAACCGCCCGCCTCCCCACCACTATATACGCCGCCGCTATAAACGCCACCGTCGTGCACACCGACGCAAGCCACATCAGCTTATTGATCACCTCCACCACCCTCCTCTCCGACTTTGTCTCCCCTCTCACCAGCGTTATCTGAACCACCACAACCGCCAGCGACGTGAACAGAGCAATCGCGTTGAATATGAAGAATATCTTGAAGGAGCTCGTTCCCACCGTCACTGCCATACCGCTGTTGTAGTCGCCGCCGGGCACGGTGAAGATGGAGGCGAATGCGACCGTGGCGAAGAGCACGGCGACCACCGTGACGGAGTTGGTAGCGTTGTTGATGCCCTCTCGGTGCAGTTTTCGGAGCTCCTTGGCGATTCCGCTGACGTTCTTGTTGGTCTTCCGGGTCTGCTCCAGCTGGGTGTGGACGTCCTGCTTGATTTCGGTGACGGTTTTGCGCAGCTCGTCGCGGGGCTGGTTGAGCTCGTTGGAGGGAACGGCGCCGAAGTGGGAGAGTATGTCTTTGATGTCCTTTGATTCTTCGGAAAGGGGGAGAGATTCGGCAATGTCGAAGGCGGTTTTGTGGTCTCTTGTGAGAGCGTTGACATGAATGTCTGGGAGAGATAACAGAATGCTCACTATCTGCAGGGAGGTTCCAAAAGATTCAATATTTGCTCCAAAAACTACGAATTTAGAAGGAAAATTGAAAGTTAACAGAGATCAATCAAGTATGACTACATCAAAATGACAAATTTTGGTGTACCAATCAAACATAAAGTGAAAAAAAGAAAGAACACATTTTGAACCTTTTAGAATGGTATATATTTACAAAGATTCAATATTTGCTCAAAAGACTTCAAATTTAGAAGAAAAAAAAACACATGGAACTAAGTCAAAAAAAACAAATTTATTGTTCTAGCCACTTCAAAAATATCATTTAAATCATTTTAAAATCCCACAAAGAACAAAAATAAAAGTTCTACCAATATGTTGAAAGATCTAATTCAAATTTTAAAATTCAAATTACAATATTTATTGTCTTTCCTTTTCTATAGATATTATTCTCCTTCCTTATTTTTATCTTGCTGAATTAGTCTTAGAATGTAATAGGAATTTCTTTGAATTTATTTAGTTAATTTACTTATCTAAGGAGGTGAGACTCCTATATGTAAATGCACCTTGAATTGAATCAAAAAAAGAAAAAATAAAATTTTCTCTTCAATTTCTGGTTTTATGGTATCAGAGCGGGAGATAAAATTTTGAAAAAAAAAATCCTAGTCTTCGTCCCTGCGCAGCCACTGCTCGCTTCCGCAAGCAGCGATCCTGCAAGCCCCGATCGATCCCGCAAGCCGCGATCCTAAGCCGCGATCCTTCTACCGCGAGTCGCGATCCCGTCGAACCTTCGGCCTATCTCTGATTCCTACTTCCTGAGCTGCATGGACTTCTTCCGCCACTTGCAAAGCCGAACCATCTCTTCTTTTTTATCATGCCTTCAATCCATGAGGCTTTCTCAGAAGTTCGCCGCGAAGAAACTCGAAGAAGAGTGATGCTCAAAAAGAAATCCATTCCTACCAGCGTACCCGAGACTTCGGCATTCTAATCGGAGGCTCATATCAGCAAGCGGATTGTTCCATATTCACGGAAGAATGAGGAGAAACCACGGGTATGGTGTGATCATTGCAGCAAGCCACGACACACTAAAGAAACCTGCTGGTACCTCCACGGTAAACCTGCAGACTGGAAGCCAAGAAACAAGCGCAATCCACCTACTGCTAATGATATTGTCGAACAAACCAACTCATTTAACAAAGAGCAAATCGATAAACTCCTGAAACTGCTAAACCCCAGTTTGGCTACTAGTACCCCAACTTGTTCAATGGTACATGCAGGTAGACAACTAAACCCTTGAATTATTGATTCGAGGGCTTCTGATCATATAACTAATTTACATTATCTATTTCATTCATACATCCCATGTTCTGGCCATGAAAATGTTCGTATTGCTGACGGTATTTTCTCTTCAGTTGCTGGAAAAGGAAACATTAACCTGTCCAAGAGTATATGTCTTAAATCTGTACTCCATTTTCCAAAACTCAAATGCAATCTTCTATCTGTCAGCAAACTTTCAAAAGATTCTAACTGCCGTATAATTTTCTGTTAATCCTCTTGTGTTTTTCAGGACCAAAAGTTGGGGATGAAGATTAGGAGAGTTAAAAAGATAGGACTTTACTATTTTGAGGAAACTGTTCCTGGTAAAAATAAGGTTGAAGCTTACAGCATTATGAGGTCGAACCCTGCATTAGAGAAAATAATGGAATTGCATCTTAGACTAGGTCATCCAAGTTTTTCTTATTTAAAACATTTATTTACAAATTTTTTTAAGGGTGTTAATTGTGCTTTACTTCAATGTGAAACATGTTATTTGGCAAAAAGTCATCGCATCAATTTCTCTCCAAAACCATACTCTCCTTGAAAACCTTTTTACATAATCCATAGTGATGTTTGGGGACCTTGAAAAGTCAAAACATTATCTAGGAAAAGGGGATTTGTGACTTTTATTACGATCACACCAGAATATGTTGAGTTTATCTTATAAGTAAAAAATTAGAAATTGAAAAACATTTTAAAGATTTTTACAACATGATTGAAACTCAATTTGAAACTAAAATATGCATCCTTAGATCTGACAATGAAATTGAATATTTTAATGAATGTTTAGGGGAGTTCTTAATAAACAAAGACATAATTCATCAATCTACTTGTGACACTCCACAACAAAATGAAATTACTGAAAGAAAAAATAGACATTTACTTGAGGTTGTTCGGGCTATCATGTTTTCAATGAATGTTCCAAAATATTTAAAATATTTATGGGGTTTATGGGGGGGACACTATTTTAACAACATCATATTTAATAAACCGAATGTCAACTCGAGTTTTATAATATACAACTCCTCTAAACAAACTGAAATATAATTTTTTAAGTCTACGAATGTCTTCAAATATTCCTTTAAAAATCTTTGGATGCACATGATTTACTCATATTCCGAATAATTGCCGATCAAAATTGGATCCAAAATCTGAAAAATGCATTTTTTCTTGGATATGTCTCAAACAAAAAGGATTACAAATGCTTTAATTCTGTCACAAAAAAAAATTTGCAGTAGTATGGATGTGACTTTCATGAAAAAAATTCCCTTCTTTCACAAAAATCTACTTCAGGGGGAGTATAATATAGATGGAGGAGAAGATTTTTGACAAGTTTCTAACCCATTATCAAAAATTTTTGTAACATCAAGTACACCTGAGGTCTGTGAAAACAAAGAACCAGAAATAGTTGTTGAAAATAAGGAGAACCCTAGTCAAGAGACACCTGAAAGTATCTTGTCTAATACAGGGAAAAAATTTGCGTACATCAAAAGGTACGGAGAGATGCGTACATAATAGGGTACACGGGGTTTATACGGGGATTACAAGGTGGTTATAACCCGTTGTACCTCCCGTGTAACTCCCTTGTAACCCCGCTGTAACCTTGTAATCTCAATGGATAAAATAAAAACGCGGGTTACAGCTGAGTTACACGAAAGTTACAAGGAAGTTATAACACGCTTGTAACCCCCATATAACTTCCATATAACACCCGTGTACCCTATTATTGTACCCCTTGACGTACGCAAATTTTTTCCCTAATACAGTGGGAGAAATACCGCACAATACAACAGCAGAACCTCTTGTTTATTCCAGAGAGAGGCTCCATAAAAGAAAAAAAGTTCAAACTGAATCTTTAGCTCCCTCCCAATCTGAAGAACCGAATGGAATTCCTTAAGAAACACAGGTAATTTCTGATCCTGATCTTATTTTTTCACCAACAGAAGCTCAAGATTTATAGATTATGAATCTGGATCTTCTTATAGCCTTTAGAAAAGGAATACGTTCTTGTACTACCAAATATCTCATTTCGAAATACCTATCCTACAAAAAAATCTCACACAAACATCAAGTTTTTTTGTCAAAAATTTCTAATTTGTCTGAACCTAGAACAATACATGAAGCTCTTAGTAATTCAATTCAAATTGAGCAGTAAAGGAAGAGATTGATGCTCTTTTGAAAAATGGGACCTGGGAAATTGTCACTCTACCAAGAAACAAGTCTACTGTTTGGTGTAAATGGGTTTTCACTACTAAAGTCAAAGCTGATGGGAGTATCGAAAGATATAAAGCAAGATTAGTAGCGAAAGGATTCACTCAAACTCATAGAATTGACTATCATGAGACATTCGCTCTGGTAGTCAAGAACAATTATATTTGGGTTTTATTGTCCATAGTAGCAAACCGTAATTGGCCCCTACATCAGCTCGACGTCAAAAACGCTTTTCTAAACGATGAATTAGAGGAAGAGGTATTCATGGATCTTTCAACAGGATTTAAGAAGAAGTTTGGAGAAGACAAAGTGTGCAGATTAAAGAAATCCTTGTATGGGCTCAAGCAATCTCCTCGCGCCTGGTTTGAGAGGTTTGGACAGGTGATTACAACATATGGATACACTCAGAGTCAAGCTGATCATACTATGTTCTACAAACATTCAGAAACGGTTAAACTCGCTATACTCATTGTCTATGTATATGATATTATCTCCTGTATATCCTTACAGGAGATGATGCTAGGGAAATTGAGAAATTAAAAGAAAGATTGGCCACAGAATTCGAGATTAAAAATCTGGGATAAAAAAAATACTTTCTTGGTATTGAGTTTGTCAGATCTAAGGAGGGGATCTTTATTAATCAGCGAAAGTATGTACTCGACTTACTCGGTGAAACCGGAATGTTTGGGTGCAAAACAGCAGAAACTCCGATTGAACCAAATAAAAGTTTACAAGTAACAAATAAAATAGATTGTGTCAATAAAAAACAATATCAGATACTAGTGGGAAGACAAATCTATTTGTCACACACTCGTCCTGATATAACATTGGTTGTTAGCATGGTAAGTCAGTTTATGCATTCCTCAAATACTCATCACTTGGAGGCTGTCTATCGGATCCTTAGGTATCTGAAAGGAACACGCGGAAGAGGACTACTGTTCAACAAAAATGAGCACTTACAGGTAGAAGCATTTACATATGTAGATTTGGCTGGAAGTGTTACAGATAGAAGATCAACCTCAGGGTACTGCACTTTTCTAGGAGGGAACTTAGTAACCTGGAGGAGCAAGAAACAGTGTCGTGACAAGAAGCAGCGCTGAAGCTGAATTCAGATCGGTGGCTCATGAGATATGTGAAGTTCTATGGATTAAAAGATTTCTCAATGAGTTAAAAATTAATATTCCCCCACCAATAAAGGTGTACCTGTGATAATAAGTCTGTCATCGCCATCGCCCACAATCCTGTCCTTCATGATAGAACAAAGCACGTAGAGATAGACAAACACTTCATCAAAGAAAAAATTGACAGATGAGATATCTGCATGGTGTATGTTCCCTCCAACGACCAAGCAGCGGATATTCTAACAAAGGGTCTTCACAAAAAACAGTTCGACGGTTAGTATGCAAACTGGCTCTGAAAGATATTTCATGCCAACTTGAGGGGAGTGTTGAAAGATCTAATTCAAAATTCAAAATTCAAATTACAATATTTATTATCTTTCATTTTCTAAAGATATTATTCTCCTTATTTTTATCTTGCTTAATTAGTCTTGGAATGTAATAGGAATTTCTTTGAATTATTTAGTTAGTTTCCTTATCTAAGGAGGAGAGACTCCTATATGTAAATACACCTTGAATTGAATCAAAAATAGAAGAAATAAAATTTTATCTTCAATTTCTGGTTTTACAATCAAACATAAAGTAGGGAAAAGAAGAATTACCTCTGATCTCTTTTTCCTTGTCGCAACATGCAAAGCCGTATTCCCCGATCGATCCGGCAACATAACAGTCGCCGGATCGGCATCCACAAGTGCCTTGACAACATCACTATTAGTGCCCTTCACTGCCATATGCAAAGCAGTTTGACCTTTCTTATCCGTCCTCCTTGCAAGCTGTTGATCTTTCCCAATCAAAGCTTTTACAATCTCTACATGCCCTTGCCGAGCAGCGAAGTGCAGGGCATTTTTTCCATTAGCTTTCGATAGCTCCACCAAGCTGTTGTCTTGATCTAGCAGAAATTTCACTACTTCTGTATGACCTCTAGTGGCTGCTGATATTAGCGGAGTTACGTTAGCAGGACCGAAGGATTTGCTGAGCGTCGGATCGTGCTCCAGAAGAGCCTGCACAATTGCTGTGTTGAAGTTGTCAGCATAGATCTTTAGCTATGGAAGAACACTATAAACTCAGATTCAACAAATATGACAGAGCAAAGAAATAAAAGCATGAGAACAATTAAATCCATCCAATATTCAGCCAGAAGTGAAAAGTTTTAAGAATTGCTCAGTGCTGTTATCGTCTTCAAAATTAAATCTTGCTGGGTTATACATATACCATTAATCACGGCAAGAACAGAGAGCATTGTCCATAAAAACAGATAAAGAACAGAGCTTGGCGCCCATAAGAGATTGAGGAAGATGAAATTGATAAGACGAACTCGAAGCCAGGCTCACCTAAGTGCCCTTCTCTGGCGGCAACGTGAAGCGCATCGTATCCAGACCTGTTCTTCATCACTAAGGTTTCCTTGCTCGAATATCTGAGCAACTCGATCACCACATCAAGAAACCCTTTTTCCGAAGCTATGAGAAGCGCGGTCTCCCCCACCTCGTTCACCTCGCCAACCATCGCCGCCCTGATCTCCGCCACCTCGGCGTCGAACTCCTCCCCTCCCGCCTCTCCAGTCATCTGCGAATCGATCTCCCGCCTCTCCAGTCATCTGCGAATCGATCTCCCTCAGGATCTTATGCATGGCCGCCAGATCCCCGCGCTGCGCCGCCAGATGGAGCTCGGTATCGTTGTGCCTCCCCGTCACTTGCTTCACGTACTTCTTCTTTCCCGCGCTCTCCATCCGCTTCACCGAGTTCAGCAGAACCAACGCAGGCGCCGCCGGCGCCGCCGCCGTCGGCGACGGCAGAGGCGACGA
>NW_018164814.1:1407987-1413221 GCF_001263595.1 Phalaenopsis equestris
GCCACACCCCCCGCGGGCCCCGCCGGCGCCCCCGCCGTCGGCGACGGCAGCGGCGACGAAGTGTTCGTTTTGGGACTCTGAATCATCTACTCGGGCTCTGAAACTCCTCTGTACCACTCTCCGATAGAGATTGATCGCCCAAAATTGGTCAAAATTTAGAGGATTGAAGTTCGGGAAGGCATTTGACAGAGTGGAGATGCCGAGCTGAAGTTCTCCCGCGTGGGGAAAATGTTAAAAAGGTGAGAAAAAGAGAGAAGAGGGGGATGAGAGAGACAAGGGGCAGAGATTTCACAGTTCTAGTTCTCATTATTTGAACCGCCTATTAATTAATTATATTTTTAAAATAAAATTTACATGCATCAAGCATACCTACCAATTTATATGTATATATATATATATATCTAATACATAAATTTTACTTTTTTTATTTATATTTATATCAACCAAATATTCCATATCACATCAAAAAAATCGGTATTTTAGGTACATGCAATGTGACATGTATGTAAAAATTTGGCTCAAAATGTTCGATATGCAAATACAGAGGATTTGAGTGGCATGGTTGCAACTTCTCCTGGTTAAATGAAACTAGACTTTAAAGTAGTTCTCAGGTTGTTATATTTATATATTTTAAAAATTTTTAAAAGGATGAATAGGAGAAATTATTATTATTATTATTTGATAATTATATTTTAATAAATTATTTTCTAGTCGATTGTTATTTAATTATATTTTAATAAATTATTTTCTAGTCGATTGTTATTTAATCATATTTTAATTTACAAAAAAAAACAAAAAAAACTATTTTACTATATCATTCTGATCATTTTTTCCCTACCCTTCATTATTTTTATTTTAAAATATATATATATAGAGAGAGAGAGAGAGAGAGAGAGGAATTTTAATATGTTGTATTATTATTTAGGGGCATTTACGAACATTAACATTTGTCAAAATAAGTCAACTTTGATGTTGACTATGATCGCAAAAATGATTAGACTTGATGTTATTTTTAAGTTTATTTAAACACTTTAATTGCTACATATATAGCTAATAAATTTAATATGTGAAATGTATAAATCTTAATATTTTACATGTTGTGTTTAAATCTCCTAAAATGTAATATAAGCATCCCATGCATATGTAATTTGATTGGTTTTTAATTTGGGGAAATTTCATGCACACCACATAATTTTTTATGTATTTACATATCTAATACATAAGCTTTCATAGTTACATCTACATAATTCAAAATTTTTAACATCAAATAAAAACTACACCCTTCTTAACTTCATATGGATGCGTTCGTTAGCACCTTTTACTAGACTTTATCACAAAATTTATTAAATGCAGCTAGACATAAAGATGTATGCTTTGCGTGAATTTATGAATTTTTGGATTTATAGTCCTAAATTTTACTTTCGAATTGACTTAAATCTAGATTTACTAAGTTATGGGATATGATGTGTTTAAAAGTGTTATTAAGGTTGTGTTTGGGGCAACGGTGTGGTAGCGGCAACGCAGTCTTTTCCATTTAACAAAACTCTATTTTACCATATTTTCAAAAAGCTGCAACTAAAAGTTATGTTTTGAAATTATACAGGGCTAAGTGTGGTGGCTACTAAAAAGCCACGGTATGACCTAAAAGAAAAAAAAAATTTGTAATAGCTATCATAACCTTTTAAATAACAACAGTTTTTTTTTATATAAAAACTTTACAGCTACATCTTCGAACAGCTGCAGCTGCCTTAAACAGACCCTAATCATTCAAAGCTAAATCATATTTGCGACCAAACTCTCCCTAAGAATGAAACAAATCTTGTAACCTCACCTACCATGTTATGAATATTAAACTCGGGATGTTAAATATGTAAATACATAAAAATTATGTGGTATGCGCATAAATTCCCCTTTTAATTCATATTTAATTAAAATATATATTTTTTTGAATTCGCTTTCCAATCAAAAGAGCCCTGTGCTTGTATTCACTGGTGTTCTAATCTTCGTACTCTTTTAAAAAACAAATTGTTTGATGATGCGTTGAAGCCGTCTTGATCCACAACAGTCTGAAATTATGAATTGATCCGACTATTTTACAAATTTAATCAATTAATTTTTTTTGTAAATCATAACTTTTGATTTATTACTTATTAAATAATTAAAAAAATCCAAAATATTATTATTATTATTATTATTTCATTTTATATTTTTTACAATTGCAGCAGCGAACAGCTCATTAAAATTTCAGAGATTCCTGCTTGGGCGGATGCTGGCGCCGTCGGGCCCGCCAGTGGCGTGTAAACGCATTATTTATGGGAGGCAAAGTCGTGCGCACATTTTAAACGGCACACTCGCCTCATGGGGAAGTGTTCTTTATTGGATGAAGACGTAAAGTAGGATCATATTGGAGCTATTTACTTAAATATTCTTTTATTGTAATATTTTAATTGAATGTAACTTAAATATATTAGAATTGGATTACATAACATTTTGTTATGAGTCAAGCAAAGAATCTCAAATTATTGGGTTTGAATGCTCACACGCCTATACCATGGATTGGAGTTGATTTGGTTAAGTCATAAATGGTTTGTGTTCACTTCGAGCTTGAGCCAAGCTACTATATGTGTTCATACTTTGCTTAATTTTTTTTTTTTTTTTGTGTTTGATAGATCCTCAAAAAATTATTTTAATTGTGTACGAATCTTGAAGCATTTAAAATAATAAACATTCTAGATTCAAATTCAAGTCATCCGGGACCTCGATTTTAGCAAGTTTATAGTCAAGCTGGTCTTCTAGACAAGGTGAGTCCAATGAAACTAAAATTAGTTTGATTCAAGTTCGATCAAACTCACACCAAGTCCATTTAAGCACAATTGGAGGTTTTGGATGGACGATTAAATGGTCAAAAATTTCTAAATTTGATAGGTTTATAGTAAAATCGAGAGTCTCATCGAGCTGAATTCAACTATCCTAAGATTTCTCGACTATAACATCATTAACATACTCAAATGCCCATCAAATAACATTTAATCAAAAGGAACATTTTGGGCCAGCTGATGGGTTTGCCTTAGATTCATGCGACATTTACCAAGAATGCCTCTCACAAAATCTATAAATAGACTCACACTCCCTTCACGAAAAGGTAACTTCCCAAAGAACAAAGTTGAAGGAGCTCCAAACTCTCCACCATCATTGGACCGATGTCGATAAGCCGCCGCCGCTACCAAACCACCTTTGTCCCTCCACCGTTGGGCCACCGTCAAATCGTTTGGTCAACTGTTGCAGCTGGTACGTCATCGCTGCTTTCCAGCCACCACCGATTAGCCACAGCCATAACGTCGTCGAGCTATCGCCACCGTCAAACCATCGCTTCCTAACCATAGTTGTTGAGCCACCTCCACTGCCTCTCTCTGGTCGCCGCCACCACCGAAGACACTCGCAACATATTTCTGGCACATGACCGCTACAGTCAGCTTTCCTTCATAGCAGCAAGGGTGTTGCCACTTTCCCAACGTTCTCTGTTACTTCCCTAGTGAAAGTCTTGTACTTCTTGTGAAATATTACTTCCAGCTATTCAAAGGTCGGTAATGTCTTGTAACTTATATTGATATAGTGGAATTATTTCAATTGAGCTTGACCTCATAGTTTTTGTCCCTTCGACTTTTTCAAATAAAAACTCGTATCTAATCTTCGCACAACATTAAGACATTAATATATTAGTTTAACATCGTAAATTTAGGAGCACAAAAAAGTTTTCACACATGATTACATTAAAAGAAATTGACATACCAACCCACAGTTCTTATGTATTTTATATATCTCACAGCTAATCTTCTATATTTACATTCACAGCACTTTGGCGCTTTAAACAATGCATAAAAAGGAGTATTTGACTTCCAAGAAAATGATTATAGCGTTATTTCTTATGTGATATTAAGGATTGAGTGTTATTTGTGTAAATATAAAAGCTTGGGTGGAGATATGTAAATGCATAATAACTCTGTGCTATTTATGTTAAATACTCCTATTAGGCACTTGATTTTTATATATTAATAGAAATAAGCTAAAAATTCAAATGAATACTTAATTTTTTATATAAGATTATTAATAAATAATATTTGAATAAATTTTAAATCAACATCTAAAGAGTTTATACCACATAAATAAAATAATATGTAAGTTATAGGTAAGCTTTTTTTTTAAATTAAATAATATTAATAGGTATTAACAAACAAGTTCATTGAGATGGAAAAAAAATTTATAATAATTTTTATGCATATTAATATTAAATTAAAATATATAATTATTAAATATATAATTAAATATATTTTAGTTACTTAAATACTATTTAAATAATATGACATATAAGCAACTCCGCTAAATAAAAAAAATTGTTTTAACTCCAATAATTTATGTGC
Organism: Phalaenopsis equestris; assembly: GCF_001263595.1. Taxonomy (NCBI): domain Eukaryota; kingdom Viridiplantae; phylum Streptophyta; class Magnoliopsida; order Asparagales; family Orchidaceae; genus Phalaenopsis; species Phalaenopsis equestris. The sequence goes on from NW_018164814.1 coordinate 1,412,406, forward strand.
AAACGATTATCTTAATCGAGAGAAAGATATGTCCAAAAGTGTGATGTGTATTTAAATAATTAAATACCTAACGCAATTCCTTTTGTCCACCAATATTCTGTTTCTATGAATATATTATTCTTAGCCATTAATATATATATATATATATATATATATACATGCATACATACCTCATCATGTCAATGAATATTAGGAGTTATATAGCAATTTCATTTATATGGGGTCCGATAAAATTTATGGATGAATAGGAAGGGGGTTGTAAACAAGTCTATTTGAGCTTGGATCACTCTTAGCTTGAGGTTTGAGTTTGAGCTTGATAGATTAATCGAGTTTGAGTTAGGGCATGAGCTTAAGTATGTGAATTTGAGTCAGGCTGACGAAGTGGCTTGTTTATTCTAAAAGTGAGAAATTAATATTGATTTGAGTTTGTTTATTATTAAAAGAAAAATAAAATGAGCAAATAAGAGATAAACAATATTAAATCAATTGTTATAAAATATAAAGTAAACATTTTTAAATATTTTTAATAATTTAAGTATATAGTTTTAAAATTTAGTATATTTTAAGAATATTTTATATTGATATTTACTTAAACGAGACAACTGAAGGCCCAATTATTCTCCCTCAAAGTAAAAATGGATGTGTTGTGAGATATGTACTTTCTGGCATAGAAATGAGGCGAAAAAAGAACACAAGCAAACACAGATCGTTTACGTGGTTCGATCCAACTGGATCTACGTCCACGGGAGGGAATCAATCAAATATTTCACTAAGGCAAAAGAAATGAAGAATACATAGCTTATACATAGAGATGAG
>NW_018164814.1:1413666-1414035 GCF_001263595.1 Phalaenopsis equestris
CTGGCCCCTGAGGGGCTCTCAGCCCTTGCTTGAGTCTGCTAAGTCCAAACAGTACATGGACTTAGCAATCACGGTTCTTCCGATAAGAGAGTACAACCCCTTTTTCCTGACTCCTTGTATGACGACACGAGGGCCTTTGATTACTCTGATGCAGTCATTCTCTGCCTTGAATGAGAATCCTCTTGACTCCAGCGTACCTATTGAAATCAGATTTCTTTTTAGCTCTAGTACGTACCTGACATTTTTCAGTACTCGTTCAACTCCATCAAACATCCTTATCCTGATTGATCCACTTCCAACAACCCTGTGGGCTTTATTGTCTCCCAGTAGAACGGACCCATCATTTTCCTGTTGCAGTGTCTCAAACCA
>NW_018164814.1:1415179-1432265 GCF_001263595.1 Phalaenopsis equestris
CAAAGCTTCCCCCCCCCGCCGAATCTGTCGCGATTCGGCTGCCTGCGACGCGATCTGCTTGCTCCTCTGTTCATGAATGACGAACTCCTCTTCTTCGTCGCTGGCCGCGAACACCTTTACGCGGACACCTCTAGCCAAGAAGTATGGATCTTCCCACAGACGGCGCCAATTGTTGTGAGATATGTACTTTCTGACATATAAATGAGACTAAAAAAGAACACAAGCAAACACAGATCGTTTACGTGGTTCGATCTAACTGGATCTACGTCCACGGGAGGGAATCAATCAAATATTTCACTAAGGCAAAAGAAATGGAGAATACATAGCTTATACATAGAGATGAGCCCTCATCTTCCTTCTATGGCCTCCCTCTCAAGCGACACCTTGATACAAGGCCTCAAGATGCTCTCCTCCTCTCTAACTCTATAGCTATTTTCTCATCTTTTGTGGTAGCTTAAGATCTCTTCTCCCTTTCCTCTCCTAAGCCTCACACCCTTAAGATTTCTTCCCTTGCTCTCCTAAGCCTCACACCCTCTCTATTTATAGAAGCAAGAGAGTGGTAGGTGGGAGGAAGGTGAGCGGTAGGTGAGCGGTAGGTGAGCGGTAGGTGAGATGTGGTAGGTGAGCGGTACCACATTACAAAAGTGCCCTTTTGTTTTAGTTCATTAATTGGGGGTCAAAATAACATGATGTTATTGTCACAAATGTTGACATATGGTGTAAATAATAAGGTATAGGCAAATGACTTGATTAATGCTAACACTAGACAACACCATGAAAATTGACATTTGCAGTAGTCACCTCATTGCATTTGTCAACTATGCTACTGCTAGCGTATGCGTTACAACCATTATTGGTTCTCGGAAGGATAACGACATTAACACACACCATCGTAATCAAGATCAATGTCTATCATCACTACATAGGCAAATGCTTGCCTTCATTATCATTGGCCTTCCCTTCTATGGAAAAAATGACTTGGCAAACCATAAATTCTCTTTTGAAAACAACCCTAACACTTCAAAGCACATTTACATAGTTTACATCTATTATTGTGTTTGAATGTATTCTTTATTTGCAAGCAATCATGTTTTTTTTTCAATATATAACTTTTATCAGTACAATCATTTCAGTTAAAAAGGACTCGTGATTTATTCCTCTAAGTTTGTAGGATACAAAAATTGTATATCTTCTATTTATAATCTTCTTCAACTAATATCTTCATGCATGCATGAGATTTTCGCTCAATATTTCCCTCTGTTTTTCCCAACATATAACAAACACTTTTTGCTCTCTTATTTGGTAAAAAAGTCATATTTTGGTTTAATGTTAAAGATGCATATAATTTGCAATTAAAATATGAATATTTAAGTTAAAATGTAAGGTTAGTTTAATTCTTTTATAATTAGTAAAAAAAGTTTATTTTTTAATTTGACTTTTAAATCATGTGCAAAAAAAAAAAATATTTTAAATATTATATGGTAGAAAAATTCATTACTATATGAAATGGGATTTAAGCCCTTTGATTCCAGATTTATCCTGTGAATCACACTCAAATAATATAATGTAAAATAGTAAAGAGAAAGAGAAAAGTAGAGAAAGAGAAAGGAGAGTGTCGCCACTTACCCCTATGGGGCAAACTGGGGTATTCCCGAACTCTTGCGACCCTTTTTATATAATCAAATATTGTTGATATATGTGGGAAGGGAGACAACCAAAAGCCGCTCTTATATGAAAAGACATCCCTATTTATTGTTAAGGGGGTTATGGAGTGGAAAATTACATGGTTACCCATGCTTTTATTGGGTGCTACAGGATATTTTCAGCATATAAAAAATAAATGAGAATATGGTTCCCTACCCTATCATTCCGTCGGCAAGAACTTGTATTCCTTGGGTCGGGCATGCACATTTGGCAGAATCTATTGAGTTGAGGCAATCGGTCTGTCTTAGCAGTCATTAAGTCATTTGAACTTCCCTCAGTCTTCCAAACTTAATTCGGTATGCTTGAGACAGTCGGTCAGTTATCTAACTTCGATTGTCGACCGTTGAGGCTTGGATGGGAAATTCAGTTGTTGGGTAGAGCTAGGCTATCATGCGGATGGTGGCTCACCGTAATCTGACATGTAGCCTACTTTTTTTAATAAAAGATCCATCTGGAAGACTCATTGAATGTTCGGTGATGTGAACTTTGGGCCTTCTAAATAGTCTTGGAGGCTCTTGTGAGCAGTCTGGTGATACTAGGACTAGAGTTCGACGGGTTTCCTCCCTCACTTATATAGGTCTTGATCTTTGACTCGAACAACCTTCGTTTGTTTGGCCTGAATCCTGTTCTGAGGGAGAGGTGGCTTGTCAACTAGATCATTTGATCTTCTTCGGCATGGTTCATGCTCCTTCTGATGGACCATCATTGACCGTACTTTTTTCTTGTAGTCTGTTAAATTTGCTCAAAATCCATGTTGACACATCTTTGATATGCAAAACCTAATTTATACAAACCACACACACAATTATAATTTGAAAATGACAAAAGTTTTCCTTCCCAAATTTGGAGAAAATATAAATACTATATATGAATTCAAATTGCTACGGGTTGCATCTAAGGCAGGGTAAAGGGTGTTGAAGGAAGATGGCAAGCATAAAAAATTAAATGCCTTCAAATATAGTTCGACTAAAGACATCACGTGATATTGATTAGAAGATATATGTTGTGATGGGTTGACGAGTAATGGCAATTGTCAATTAGTATAAAACAAGCGGACTTTTATTGATTTTAGGGCAACGTACAACAACAAATGTCTAGCCACGCAGACTAACAAGCATTAATAAAGTGTAATGTTAACTATTAATCATCGACACATACATGACCAATCTCTTCTTAAGAGAACTGATAGAAGTGATGCAATGCTAACAAAAATCAATTTAAAGATATAAATGATGATTAGGAGTATGAAATTATTTACAAATCATGGACTCTAAATTCAAAATGTTAAACAATGTGGAGAATAGGGTTATAATTAACGTCACAAAAAATTAAAATTCTTCGACCTATTTTTTTAATTAAAAAGATGAAAGATTTACATACATACTACTCAATTACTATGTTTTACATATCTAATATGCCTAAATTTATATGAATGTAAAAAAAACAAAAGTTTAGATGTTAGATATGTAAATATATAAGAATTGTGTGGTATATATGTAAATGTCACTTTAAAAAAATATCAAGTGTAAATTTAAAAATGTCAATTAATATTGAAAAAGTTTCACCAATTTCTTAAAGCGAAGCAACGTGTCACCTCCCAAAAGAGCCCTTATGGGTGGTGGGCAGCCCAGGACTTAAATACTGCTTTTCGGCTCTACACCTAGCCAATGTGTGACTATTTGTCTGTGACAAACGGCTGCCCTGACGATGACGCGAAGAGCATGACGTTGTAGGAAGTCTCCTTGCCGACGAAGGAATGGGAAGGTTTTTTTTGTAATTATTTTAAAAACCAAATTACCTTAAGCTGGTAAATTTTAAATAACGAAAAAGTTATATATATATATATATATATATCATGGCCAGGTCCAATTCAAAGGCTGAACATAGAGATTGTATTTCCTATCAATTAGCCCAGAATATTATATTAAGTGGATATATGATATAGATTAATAAGATTGGTATAGTGTTAAATTTGGGCAATTTAATGATTCCCATAAAATTTCATAAAGGAATTCACATACATATAAAACTCAAATTTATAAATAAGACAAATTACACCCAACATTTAAATTGGCTCACCATGTTGCTGATGAGTGTCGCTTGCTGCTTTCTTTGTCCTCCTCCACAATTTTGTAGATGTGAATCACATTTATGTATGTTTCATCTTTATAGCATCATGGGAGACCCGGAAAGTGTCCGGGGGCAATTGTTCTCTCTTAAATTCAAATTTTTATTTTTATTGAATTGCACTTTAGCTTTTTGTCTCTATTGAAATTTCAGTTTTACCTCTCTTGAAATATTATTTTGCCGTTCATTATCATCACCCATTTTATTGTTATATATTCTAAAATATCATTTTTTATCCTTCGTTGTCATAGCCCCTCCCATATTGGGTCGAGGAGGACAACTTGTCCCCCTAAAAAAAAAGGTTGATTACGCCCTTATATACCGATTCCTCATTGAAATATTGTATCCAGACGCCGCACATCCAAATGCCAACCACCGGCTACCTCGTCTTCATGCACAAAATTGGCAGGCGATGTGACGGTTGGTGGTATTTTTTCCTCATTGCGACTTCCTTTTCTATCTTGTTACCCGTTCACGGTGTTGATCTCATAATCTAGGGGTGTAAACAAGTCAAATTTGAGTCGGCTTAGGAGCCTGTTTGTTTAGTATAAAAGAGAAAAAAACACTAATTTAAATTAGCGTTATAATAAAACTATAAAAAAAATAAGCATGCAGGCGATATTTAATAAGAATTTGTTTTATATAAAATTTAAAATGTCAAACGCTCTTGCTAACTTAAAGAAAAAACAATTAAGTTTTAATATATCTCTAGTAATTTTTTATTAATCTTTTTTAAACGAGTCAGCTCACGAGTCGTGCCTGGGCTGGCTTATGCTTGTCTTGTTAGCCCATCAAACCCGGTTCATGAGCTACTTATAACTTACACCCCTAGTTGCTTCAAGTGAGATTCTATTATGAATTTAATTTCATTTTCTTTAATGTTCGATTATCATCGATTTTTACTAAACTTTATATAAAAATTAAGGATTATCATGACCACTATTTTGTAAGCCACTAGTAGCATTAGAGTGCGCCCATCACAAAACATAAACTAATGTCAACCCTACCCCTCTCACTATCATTTTTTATATATAAAACCAGATTCAAAATTTAATGATTTGGACATCTAAGTTTTGATCTATAAACTAAAGTTGCGCTTGTGGCCTGTTTTTTATAGAAGATTTACATGCACATCACTCAAATTCTTGGTATTTACATATCTAACTCCTAAATTTCATTTTTTTTTGCATGAAGAGATGCATTTCATTTCTTTAAATTTAAATTTATGCTGTTTTTGATGTGATGTGAAACTTTTGGATGGTATAAATATAAAGAGAAATTTGTAGGTGTTAGATATGTAAATGTATAAGATTTAGGTGGTATGCATGTAAATGCCCCATTTATGTATTATTGATCTCTTTCTCCATCAACCAAACATCAAAGGTCATCGGGCCTTTCTATTGGTGCGTCGTTAAATTCAAGATGATAATTTTATATTTACTCGTACATCCTTTGTATTTTGTAAATCTTATCAAAATATGTGCTTGAAAAAAATATATTACATGCATCCATATCGCACAATTATAATGTATTTAAATATCTAATTTTTAAGATTTTATATTTATATTTATATTTTTTGTATATTGAAATTAAAAATTTATGCATAATTTTTTTTATTTATAATAATTAAGTAATAGTGATATATTCGACGTGATATTAAAAAATTAAATGTTATGCATATATATATATATGTAACTTTAGGTTTTAGCTATGTAAATGCATAAATTATGTTGTATGTATGCAAACTCGTCTTTTTAATGTTGAGCGGATTGACTCGCCAGAGTGTCTCTTCAAATTAAGTTGTCGCTTTCCTAAGAGTCAAGACACGCTCCACATGCAATTCTCTTAATTCTCCCAGCCAGTGATTTTGAAGATTTAGGGTCCGTTTGGGGCAGCTTGAAACGCTGCCCACGGGCCGGCTGCAGGGGTCGACCCGCGACCTGTGTTTAGTGTAAAACCCAAACACAATCGGATAAGCTGGCGAAACACGCGAACCAAACGGTACGACGGCGATTTGAAAACTCCGCCCGCACTTATAAGCTGCCCCAAACGGACCCTAACACACAGTTGAAGGAAGGAGTAATGTTGAAGTGTTGACATATGTCGTAATAACTATCATTTTTTTATGGAGACACCATAGATGGATTTCATGCTATTTGGATTAATTTTTTCCTATTTATGTATTTAGGGAGTGGCGATTCTCTCGCTCTCTAAGGTTCTCTTTCTTTCTCTCTATCATCTTTCGGATCATCTCTTTCATTCTTACGAAAGAGGTTGGTGGGAGGAAATGAGTATCTATGTCTAAGGAATACACCGGCTCTCTTCTTCTAACCCTTTTTAAACATGCCTCCTCTCTTACGTCAAACAATACGAAAAACAAATTAACTCAACAAACAAACAATCAAACACAGTGTGACTTATGTGATTCGACACAAACTTCTCTACCTCTACTGAGAGAGGTTTTTCGGCCATCAACTTTAGGGCTGTCAGAACTGCTCGTTGTTCGCGAACAACTCGTGTTCGACTGTTAAGAAGCTCGTGTTCTGCTTGTTCGCTAAACTAACTAACAAATATTTGTTACTAATATTTTTTTTGACTCAAAATACTTTTTCGTTCGTGTTCGGCTCGTTTTGGCTCGAAATACTACTAATGAGTTATATATTTTTAAAAAATTTAATTGACTACAAGGCTACAAAAATTTATAATCAATTAAAAGTATTAATCAAAAAAAATAGAATAAAAATTATTAAATTAAATTCAAATGATATTTTAAATCTTGCCCCAATCTTTAACATCTTTCGGTTACATGATTAGAGTTGTCAAAACGACTCCTTGTTCGTGAACGGCTCGTGTTCCTCTCGGGGCTCACAAAGAGCCGAACACAAACACACTTCTTGAGCTCGAAATATAAACGAGACGAACACGAGCCAGCCAAGCCTCGCTCGTGTTCGGCTCGTTAACACCCCTAATAAACTTCATATAATGAGTTTGCAAGAGGCCTCCCACTCATTAAGCAAGTAAAACAATAAATTATTATAATTTTGACAAATTTTTAGCAGGAAATTAATTAAAGATTTTAGACATGCCGTAGAAAAATGAGCATCATATCCATTCAAATTTTGCATGTTGACCCTTCATCTTATTTTTATTATTATTTGGATTTCTTTTTCTAATGATGGGTAAAACACTAATATGTAATTAAATTTTGGTACATCGCTAGATGGATAATTTTATAAAATTACACAGAAATAACTCGTAAAAAACTTTTAAATCTGAAAAAGCAAAAAAAAAAAAAAAAAAATTATCTTGAAGATATTATCAACTTTAACTATAGCAATTTTAAAATAATATTTTTTTAAAATAGGCTTTAAATATATTTTTTTATATAAGCAAAAGGCTCAACCACACAAGTCATAATAATTTAGTGTTGAGGAATTAGGGCAAACTAAACGCAAGAATCGACACAAATCAAGAAGAAAGCACCAAGATTTAAAAAGGTTTGACAATTTGCCTACTTCCAAGGGAGCAGAGCGGCGGTTTCTTTAGATTTCACAAAAAAGAGTACAATCCCCTTTAGGGTTACAATACAATATATATATAATTCTGACATACATTATGTGATTACAAAATTGCCCTTTAGAGACTGAATGCAGAGCTTTCTAAAAGCTTATGAGCAGAGTGTGATTATGACATAGTATCTCGTAAATAGATGTCATCGAGCATTATTGGGTGTCAAGAATGTGAATATAACATGATATCTCATCAATAGATCTCCGCTCGCAAGCTTTGCGACGCTCGCTCGCTTCACTCTGCCGGCTCACTCTGTTCTGCTCTAACATCTGTCATTTATCTGGTACATGAGTCATATCTAACATTTAGAATATGTTTGATTTGTTGAAAATGAAATACAATATAAAAATTGTGCAGAAACTCTAATTGCAACGTAATTGAAATAATTTAGAATTTTTTGCTTTACTGGAAAATAAATAAATGACTTTAAATATTTTTTTGTTTAGATTGAAATAGATTTAAGAAAATACATTTCAAAAAAAATATTATTTATTTTGGTGGCGGCGACGGTGGCAGACGGCCAACAATGACAGTGGTGGAGGCTGACACCCGCTTGTGGTGGCAGCGGAGGGTTAGTTTCTTGTGGTGTCGACAGTGGTTGCATACTGATGACAGAAGCGGGGGCGATGGATGCTTGTGATAATGCTAGAGTTGACAGGCTAATGTTGGCGGTGGCGGCAAGTGGCTATCAGAGGCTGTCAAGAGTGGTGAGCGATGACATATAAGCGATTGGCGGCAGTTGCAGTTAGCGCTGGCGATGACAGTCGGCAAAATCGACTAACAGATAGTATTTTAATTTGTAAATAAAATTCATTCAAATTGGGTGAATTTTAAATTCAGCAAAAATGAACTAAGATATGAACTTTAAATTCTTTTACGTTTTATATTATCTTTATAATTTTTCATATTAAATTCATAATTTTCTAAATTCATGTAGAATAAGTCTAGTGCGTGCCCGTTCACGCTAAACCCCGCATGCCTGTCAGAGCTATTCCCTAGGTGGACCGGATCGTATTAGGCCCAATTATCTGGCCCAAATTGTAACTGTAAGCCCTATTGTGTCGGCCGCGCGACATGAACCGGACCGCCTCCAGCCTTCTACGTGTCGCCCCTCCAATATGTCTTCCTCTTCCGCTCCGCCAACTCATCTCCTCATTCATCCAATTTCAAAGATCTGATCTCCGAATCCCGACGAACCCTACCTTGCAGCTCGCCGCAGCTCCACACCGCGCGCGGCCTTGTATGGGAGGTTGCTTTTCTTCAGCTGCGCGCAAAAGAGTTCCTTCAAACGCCGCTCCATCTCCTCCTCCTCCTCTAGCCCCAAATCCAGCCGTTCCTAACCAGCAGAAAGGCGTCGGCGCTGTTGCAACAATGGCGCTTCCGTATGCTCGCGTAGACGATAGCCTCCGAGCCCTCGCTGGACAAGCTGAGGGTTTCGGCCGCCACGCCATCGGCGGACTCCATGGATCGGTCTACTGCGTCACCACCTTGGCAGGTATTGCGTTCACGCTTACAACACATTTAGGGTTCAAATCATTCTTTGTTGGGTTCTGTTTGGATTGAAGAAGAGTGAAGAAAATGAAATCGAGTCCTGAGAACCAATTTGTTAAATTCGCAGCATTGGAACATTTAATTTATGTTTTCCTTGATTCGAAGGGATTGGGAGAATAAAGATGCATTTTGCCTCACAATTTCATGTTAGGTGTCTGGTTCCATTGTAATTAGTAAGCAGTTGGATTGTTTGGGAATTTTAACGATATTTTTATGTTGATTATTCCCTGTTCAACTTCTGTCTAAAGCAATAATCTTTATCTCATTTTCATTTCTTCTAATAGCATCAAACCCAACAAATCCTTAGTCACCATCTTCTTCTTCCTTTGTTGCAGATGACGGCCACGGGTCCCTGCGTGAGGGATGTCGGAAAAAAGAGCCACTTTGGATCGTATTTGAAGTGTCGGGGACGATTCACTTGTCGTCTTACTTGAGGGTGTCGTCTTACAAGACCATTGATGGGCGGGGGCAGAGGGTTAAGCTTACAGGAAAGGGCTTGCAGCTGAAGGAATGCGAACATGTTATTGTGTGCAATATGGAGTTTGAAGGTGGTAGAGGTCATGATGTTGATGGGATTCAGATAAAGCCTAAGTCTAGACATATTTGGATTGATCGATGCAGCCTGCGTGATTATGATGATGGTTTGATTGATATCACACGAGAGAGCACTGACATCACTATCTCGAGGTGAAATGAGTTTTATTTATTTATTTATTTTTTTTTGGGACTTTACATAAGTAGCACCCAATTCTAATGCATTTAAGTATCTCGCACCTAAACCTTCATTTTTACAGGTCAAAAACCAAATTCTTTCCAATCACATTAAAATAACAGCATTAATTACACTTCTCCACAGTAAAATCCACCTTTTCATACATATGGAGGATGTTTGCCATGTAAGTATGAAGGTTTTGGTGTGAGATATGTAAATGCATAAGAATTAGGTGTGTTTTTTTCCTTCAAGTATTATAATCCTTGTGATTCATAATTTTTTATTGTTTTCTCTTTTGAGCAACTATTTTGACTTGAATAACATAATTCATAATTTATTCCATCATCAGCTCCTCTAAAAGAGGATCAGCTCATTGAGGTTAGCAACCTATCTTTAAGGAAGTGCATTTATTAGTGGACAAGTACATCTATGGGCTTCATATGTCAAGCTTCGAGTCTGGTCTGCCTTGGGGAGAGTACAATTATGTTTACTATTGTTGGTGATGGTGAGTTGGCTGAGGTATTAAAAGTAAAGTGAGGTGATGTAGTAGATGGTCTTGCGGAGTTGGAGTGAGGCAAGTTAATGGTTGATAATCAAGGGTTGAAAGCTTTGTTTCTGGATTCTAAAGTGGAGCTAATTGTTTGGTGAAGAGGGAATGCTAGTTATGGGAACAAGAGTAAGAGTTTGTTTGTCTGATGGGATTGGGTTGGATTGCTTGGTTGTTTTTAGTTTGGTAAGGGTGTACTTGTTCATTTAAGACATCATGATGGAATATATATTCTTTGTTTGTTATATGGTTTGAGCGCTCTTTGGAGCTGGAGGCATATCCATTGAAGACACACGCGGCTGAGTTGGAATTTAATTGGATGCAGAGTATGTTTGGAACCAAGCAAAATCAATGCAATCAAATTTGCATATGTGGGAGTAAGATGGAGAGATTAGGAAGCAAATGATATGGAGAGCGATTGTTTGTGGTTGAAGAAGATAATCTGTTGATGAGAAATATTGTTTTAAAAGTGTGTTCAGATGTAGGGCTATCAAAACGGCTCCTTGTTCGTAAACAGCTTGTGCTCGACTCGTTAAGCGGCTTGTGTTTGATTCGTTTGTTGAGCAAACGAGTCGAACATGAATAATCTTTTTGTGCTCGATATATAAACGGCTGGTGTTCGGCTCATTTTGGCTCAAAATAATTAGTACAAAGATTTATAATCAATTAAAATTATTGATTTAAAAAATAGAATACAAATATATTAATTTCTATTTAAATTATTCTTTTAATATAAATAATAAGCTATAAATCTTGCCTCCACGCTTAACATTCTATGGTTGCGTGACTAGGGTTATCGAAAATCCTGGTTCAACTCATTTACACCCCTACTCAGTAGATGTGATGAGGAAGAGATGCCTCTTAAGGAATGAACGGCATCAGTCATGCGGACCTTTTTCCATTTTGCCACAAGATTCTATTAAGGAGTGTTAGATCAAGCATATTGATGAAAAATATTGAGTTCGTTAGTGTGGAGAGGAAGTTTAAACTGCAGTATTGACCACCGCCATCTTTTTGGAGGGTTTTGATTTTGTTATTTAAGCATTATTCAAGAATTTTTTAAATCATAAAAAGGGAGCAGTGGTTTGCAATAACTCATAGAAACTCATTCGATGCTTTAGCTTTGTTAAGTCAGCCGTGACCGCAAACCAAACATTCCTCAGTGTATTTTTCTTTTTCTCTTTTTGATACTATCGAAAGATTTTCATAATCAATTAAAGTAAATTCCTCTACCAAACATAAATAGCATGGGAGTCCCGTTTGACTCTTCATAAATTTCTTTATTTATTTCAAACTCTTCATGACCTGTTGAGTTTGTCTTTGCACAGATGCCACTTTGCAATGCATGATAAAACAATGCTTATTGGGGCTGATAGCAGCCATATTACTGATAGATGTATCCGGGTGACAATACATCACTGTTTTTTCGATGGAACTAGGCAGAGACACCCTCGTCTTAGATTTGGGAGAGTTCACCTCTACAATAATTATACAAGAAATTGGGGTATATATGCAGTATGCGCTAGTGTGGAAGCACAGGTCTGTTTGAAGCATTTTAAGATATTTTCTTTTTTTCTTTATTGTTGGACATTTGCATAATTCTTATGTATTTTTTATATCTCACACCTAAACTTTCATATTTACACACATGACACTCAAATATTTAATATAACATTAAAAACAACACTATGGTCACTTTTTAAAAGTGAAGCGCATTTTTTCATGCATATGTTTAAACACCAGTGCTATCCATGTAAATATGGAAGTTTAGGTGTGAGATATGTAAATACATAAAACTTGCGTGCTACATATGTAAATTTATTTATTTATTTTGAACTAAAATTTAGCAAACAATTATTTTTCAGGTTCTCTCTCAGTGCAATATATATGAAGCTGGAGAGAAAAAGACTGTATTTAAATACATGCCTGAAAAGGTACCTCTCATTCTCCTTCATTTAAACTTCCAGATTGTGATTTTACAGTAGTTAGTGAACTTATTATGTTGCACACTGTTTTTATTTTTTGTGTGCATGACGTTGTATGCTCATTGATTTTTGAAGTTTTTTGAAAGAAAAATAGAAATCTGCAATTAATAAATTTGTTTTTTTTTACCAAATTGTTAGTTGTCTACCTCCCAGATTCTTCATATGAAAGATGGAAGAACAGAGGAATTATTATAATTTTAGTGGTGTCATTGTATGAAGAAATTCTTCGATATTTTTGACCATGCAAAGATGTTGAGGTTGCCTGAAATGTGAGAGAATTTATTTGACTGTACTTGAATAACTCATCTGACATCCGAGGGGCTGTTTGGGATCACTTCTATTTTTTAATTTTTTTAATTTTTATTTTTTACTTTTTATTTTCCGTGAAAGGGTTGATGTTGCACCAGTGGCAGACAAGATTTCATTTAATTCTTAGCGGTTGTGGTCACATTAAACAATCACCATTTGATGATCCAGGAGAGTTGATATTTTTGATTCAACTTGTGTTAAGAAAGACTTGGGTTTATTATATAAAAAATGATATTAATTTATTAGAATTAAATGAAAGTAGGACACTCAATAGTACACAATGGAGAAAAATGATTCATTTAGCTAACCCCCCACTTAGTAGGATAAAGCTCTATTGTTGTTGTTGTTATTATTTTTTTGTTTTTATTTTGTTTTGTTTATGTTTAGGGTTTAGGGTAATCTCAAACGACCTCTTAATGCGTTTTTTAACATTTTTTAATTTTTTTGTTTCTAAAAATAAATAAAAATGTTTTTTAAAACACTTAGACTTTCGAGTGTTTTAAAAGACAATCATATTTTAATCAAACATATTAAAAATATTTTGTTTCAAATCAAAACATAAACAAAATAAGATAAATAGGAAATAAAAAATAAAAGTGATCCCAAATGGTCCTTGGCTTCTCAGCGTCTACCATTTGCAGATTTTTTATTCTGATTAGGTGAAATCATTTAGGGAAAAGGTGTAAAAATAATAATAATAAATAAGATGGTAGTGTGTTTGGATAATTAAAATAAAGTTTTATATTTGATTTTAATGAATATGAAATCAATAATAATCAATCAATTCTTTTTTAGGATAATCTGCTATTTTTGTTTCGCTGGTTCAGCTTAATGCTTTACTGAACAAACTTGAACATTGTCATGTTTGTTTATTTATGTTTGCAATTATATTTATTTAATATTTAACAATTATCACCTTAAAAACTCAATAAAATCTTCATTTGATATATATGCTTGTTAGCTTTTTTAGTTTCTCATTTTAAGTTCCTGTTTCTGTATATTCTAAAGTAGGATATATTAATTAAAAAATAATAATATTTCATAATAATCACATCATTGATTTTTTTTTAATTTACTTTTAATTTTTTTATCAACATTTCCCATGGAGTCAATACATGTGTTTTATTGAACTCTAGTTGATACTAATGTTATTAGATATTACATTACATGTCAAACATGCCACAAAATTCTTATGTATTTACATCTGTACCACCTAAACTTTAACATTTTAACATTTATATGTGTAATCCATAACTATTTTTCATAAGTATGTAAACAAATAAGAATCTTGCAGCACATGCATAAATTCCCATTTATCAAATTGTATGCGTTTGATATGTAAATACATAAAAAAAATCAGTCGTACATATGTGATTTCCTCTTGTTGTCTTCTTCCTGCAGGCTGCAGATAAAGAGGAGGTGAGGGCAGGCTGGATAAGATCAGAAGGAGATCTGTTTCTGAATGGTTCCCAGCCTTGTCTTCTGGAGGGTGTTGGTGTTGAGTCAGTTTTCAAGCCGGATGAGCACTATCCAACATGGACAATGGAGCCAGCATCTGTGGCACTCAAGGAAGTTCTTCAATTATGTGCAGGTTGGCAATCTGTCCCAAGGCCACAATTCACTTAAAACCAGCTTTTACATGATTGCCCTCCTCCCATTTTCTTTGTATTTACGGATCTAATGCCTAAACTTCAATTTTTTATGTATTCATGTCACCTTACTTATGTATGTATTTCACTTTTAAAAGGTTATGGGGAGTATTTTTGATGTTATATATAAGATTTGGGTGGTATAAATGTAAAAAGAATAAAATTTATTTGTTAGATTTCTAAATACATGGAAATTAGTGGATATGCATGTAAATGCCTCTTTTATGTAAAAGCCAAGTTCTCTGTAATTTGTCAGCTTGAGGAATGTTTTCTGCCAGGCTGCTTTTTATTATATGCGTGTGTATGTATGTTAATAAAGTATTGGTTTTTAAGTGGCATTTACATGCATGTTTCGCCATTCTTATGTGTTTACATATCCAACCCCTAAATTTCCATATTCACATATGTAGAACTCTCATTTTTAATATCACTACCACTATCTATTTAAAAGTGAAATACATGCTCTTTTGCATAGGTTTATGGCATCAAATTGTTGGTGTTAGACATATAAATATATAGGAATTGCCTGGTATGTATGTAAATTTTCTTATTTTTTAATTTATGGGTTTGTTTGATTGGATGATGCATCTTAAAAATTTGATATTAACATTTAAATTCTGTAGTTGTTTATCAGAACACTATACAAACTAAATAAGACCCTTTTCAGTGTATCTGAGAGGATTTATGGACCGGGTCAGAAGAGGATTATGCATTTAAATGAGATAATTACATAAGGTTGATAAGATATTTGAAGAGGCAAGGTTAGTTATGTAAATCCAGAAAAAAAAATTGTGGTATGTATGGAACTTTACATTCACTTTAGCCAGATGTAGATATGCAAATACATAAGTTGTGTTGGTTGTATGTAAATGCCCCAAAAATGAATGTATAGCATGATTGAAATACTATTGCAGTTAATCATAGTTTGAGATGAAAACTAGAACACAAATTATTTGTCTCCAATTTTTCATTAATCTCTATAAACATTTTTTATGAAGTTGTAAACCAAGAGAATGTTGGGGTCAATCTTGCTAGGCCAGGCCATTAAATCATATCAAGCCATGAAGCTGAGCTAAATTAAACAATCTCCATCTCTATTTTTTTATGTCGGGTTCTGCCGCGATTGTTCAGGAAGTTCGAGCTGCTCGGTGATTCAGACCGAGTTTACTCTGAAACACGAGAGAGGAGGAAATATTACGTCTGTCGTCTGGATAATAGCGTTGATTGTACGCGTAATATTATTTTAGTGAGAGAGAAGGAAAGAAACTTAAATAATGGGGAATGAAATCTCTCTTGCTGCACTGCCAATTAAGTAGTTTTAGACATAGTTTTGAGAAGAACAGCTACAAATTGTTAGAAGCTTTTAACTGAAATTTGTTAAGCAGTTATACTAACTACAATTAATCTAATTTTAACTTCGTATGGTTAAGCCAGACAATAATAACTTTTATTTAAAAAGAAACATAAATAAGAAATTCATAAAAATTGCAATTTAAAAAAAGAAAATCCTTCCAGGTTAAAACAATTTGATAGCTATTTAGCTAAAAAAAAAAAAAATTATTGATATTTTTTCTTAGATGCTCAAAAATATAAGAAATAGGGAGATTTCTACACGTATCATATAATTTTTATATATTTACATATTTGAGAATTAAATTTTATAAATGTATAACACCGAAATCTTTTAATACCAAAAAATATCATTAATATTAATTTTTAAAATAGAATATATAATTAATATTAGTCGGTGATTATATGGTATTTCAAGTGATTGTATATTTAGGTTATTAAGATACAAACCATTCAAAATATGAATATAACATTTTAATCATATCAGTTTTAAATATAGTATTTTAATCAATATTTTCATTATAACGGTCATCTCTTACTGACTAGTGAAAGTTTTGAGTGAAAATTTTAAATAATTAAAATATTATATTTAATATTTTAGATGATTGATTTGTAAAATTTATTTAATATTTTTAAAAAAAATCTTTTTAAGAGCTTGCTAATTTTAACATACTAAAATTTGAAAATTTTCATTATCTATTATAATCATAATAAAAAATATAAAAAAAAAAACTAAAAATGACTCTTGTTTGACTCGTTAAGTAGTACGTGTTCAAATTGTCTATTAAGCAAATGAGTCGAACACAAATAATATTTTTACGCTCAATATAAATGTGTCGAACACAAACAAAATTTTGTTCGGTTAAGTTCGACTCAAAATAATGTATATATATCCAAACAACTCCTTTTCAGCTCGCTAAGCAAAAGAGTCGAACATCAACAAATTTTTTGAGCTAGATATATAAACGTGTCAAACACAAATAGTAAAATTTTTTAAGGAAAATTACATAGGCAGCGTACAGCTCCTATGGATTTTCCGATCTCATTCCTAAAGTTTTATTTTTAGACATACGACACTTCACTTATGGATGCGAAGATGAATATGATTATTAAAATATAATAAAGACTACTATTTTTTATATAATGTTTGTAAAGATAAAAATTTTAGGGGGCATTTGGGTGCATGAAGGATTTAGTAAATTTAAATTTATTAGATTCATATTCTTATTGTATATATTAAATCCTATTTTAAATCATAAATTTCATGAAATTTATGTTATTTATTTGATTGTTCGTTTATTCGTTTATTTTTTGTTTAGCCAGATTTAATAAATCCAGACTATTAACAGGGAACTTCAATACCAAATAACCCTTAGTAGGGCTGTCAAAAAAGCTCGTTGTTCGCGAACAGTTCGTGTTCGGTTCGTTAATGAGTTCGTGTTCGATTCGTTCGATAAGTAAACGAGACAAACACGAACAATTTTTTTTCGTTCGGTTAGTTAAACGAACCAAACACAAACAGTGATGCGTTCGTTCGTGTTCGAATCGTTATTGTTTGAAATATAAAATAATATAAAATAAT
>NW_018164814.1:1432305-1470848 GCF_001263595.1 Phalaenopsis equestris
AATATATTAATATACTATAGTAGTAATATACTAATATAGATATTGTATATTTATATAATATAAGTTATATAATTAATATATAATATTATTTTTATATATTAATATTAGGGATGTCAAACTGGCTCGTCGTTCGCGAACAGCTCGTGTTCGGTTCGTGTTCGGCTCGCTCGTTAAGAAACGAACACGAGCTTATTTCAAACAAACTAAATTTTAAACGAACCGAACACGAACACAAGCTTTGTTCGTTCGTGTTCGGTTCGTTTACACCCCTAACCCTTAGTGTGAGATTGGTAAATTTAGAAGAGTTGAGGGTTATATATGTAAATGCTCTCTATTTTTTTTAAAGAGCCGAATAAGGGCCGAACTTGCGCGGCAGAGATCAATTAGGTTTTGCGAGCCCGTATATAAATTTCGCTTCGCCTCCATTTTCTAGGGTTTTTGCGATACGCTCGGGTGTCGTCCGCAGCAACAGAGAAGAAGAGATGGGTACATGTCTTCGTTTTCTTCTAACATATTTTCCAATTTTTTACGAAGATTTAGTCCTGAAGCAAGTCTTCTGGTTTTTTTTGCAGCAAGGATTAAGGTTCACGAACTTCGACAGAAGTCTAAGACGGAGCTCCTGAATCAACTGAATGACCTCAAAGCGGAGCTCGCTCTTCTTCGAGTCGCCAAGGTGACTGGAGGAGCCCCCAACAAGCTTTCCAAGATGTAATTTTTTTTCTCTCACTTACGTCGTTTCTCTCTTTGTGCTTCTCGCACATCTCCTGATGGTTATGTTTTGCAGCAAGGTGGTGAGGCTCTCGATTGCGCAGGTGCTGACTGTGATATCCCAGAAGCAGAAGGCGGCGCTTAGAGAGGCTTACAAGAAGAAGAAGTTTCTCCCGCTTGATCTCCGACCTAAGAAGACCCGCGCGATAAGGCGTAAACTCACCAAGCGTCAGGTCGGCTTCATCTGGCTGTTTTTTTTTCCGTTTTCTTTAATCGTGGTGTTTTTTTGTGTTTCAAAATTTTATAGATCTCTTTTTTTTTCAAGATTATTGTTATATCCTTTAGAGCATAAATCAATTTTGTGGCTATAATCTGCAATGAAATTACGTAATAGTGGTGCGGTCGTCTCTTAGATTTTAAGTCATATGCCAGGTATTAGGCTAGGGCTTCATGATTCGTGGTTGTGCAAAGTATGCAATTTTGGTAACAGCTGTAAGTTGGATTTGCTGTGAAAACTTTGTACAAGAGAGCGGTATGTGGGATCTTTAAATTTAAGGTATTGAGTAATAAATTTGTTCCCAGCAGTCTGTGTAGACATGCAAATTAAGTTTTATATTAGAATTATAGGAAATCAAATGAATTTCTTTTTCACTTTCCTGTTTTTTTTCTACTCGCGGGGTCTTAAGGAAAAATAATTTTGTTTCTACGGAGCTCAAATAAGAAACCGAGGGTTCTAGAAAGCTACAACCATCATTTTGTAGCTATTTTGGCTTCAATCTCCCCTTTTTAAGCGCAAAAATTGAAGATTTAGTTATGATTTAAAGTTTTGTATTATCATCCATAGATCACTTTTTATGGATTCATTGAGATATTGTCAACAAAAGTGTATTGAAGATAAAAAGCATTTTTATAATTTTATCATCCTTATTATAGGATTAATATGTCATCGATTCTAGATTTATTGTTCTTTCTGCTAACATTTTAGAAGATTGACATTCTCATCAAGGAGTATCTTGATATGATTTTTGTTGATTTTGAAAAAACCTTTGATAAAATTTTAAGAGAAGTTTTTTGGAAACTTATGGAAAAGATAGATGTTAAAATTAATTTTATTCAAGTTATTAAGGACCTTTATATTAGAGCTATTACTTGTTGGAAAACAATGAGAATTGAATTGACCAAATTTTTTTCCTGTTTTCAGTTGGATTGCATCAGGGAATGGCTTTGTGCACATCTCTATTTGCTTTAGTTATGAATATTCTTACTGGACATTTACAAGAGAGTATACCTTGGTGTATTCTTTTCCCTAATGATATTCTGCTTGTGGATAAGACTAGAGAGAGAGTTCATGAAAAAGTTTTAATTATGGAGGTCAACTTTAGAGTTTTTCACTAATGATATCCTTTTGTGAGTAGGGAGAGAGTTCAGAGAAAAATTTCAATTATGGAGGTCAACTTTAGAGTCTAAAACCTTTCATTTGCGTAGCTCTAAAAGTGAGTACATGGAATAAAATTTTAGTAGTAGTAAATCTAGTGGCGGGGTTATAACATTGGGCGATGAAGTCATTAAAAGGCGTGAACGTTGGGTTTATTGTTCAAAGTGATGCTGATATAGATGGGGTTGCTATTAGTAGTATGTTGATTTAATATGTTTTTTTTTTTTAATTTAGAAGGGTGGTATAAATGTGAACAATTAAGTTTCAATTGTTAGATATGTAAATACACAACAATTGAATATTAAGCATTTAAATGCCCAAATTTAAGTCATCTCCACCTTTGATTTTCATCAAAGGGAGGAGAGTTTTAAAAGAGCTTTAAGGCCCCGCGCCCACTACCCAAAAGCTCCCTACTCTCTCCTAGACCTAGCCTCTATTTGTGCCGCCAAGTAAAGGCAACAAATTTATCTTTTTCTTTGTTTCCCCTCATCATTCCGAGGGAAGATCCCGATAAAAGCAAAAAAGAAAAAAGAAAAAACAATTAACCTTCTTCTGTTCAGTCAAGAAGACTGAAGCCCTCTTTCTGCCGCCGCCCCCTCCTCCTGTTCTTTTTGCAACAAACCTAAGCTCTCCCATCCTCCTTCGCGATTCACAAGGTTGAATTCCCTCTCATTCCTCTTGCAGCGAACAGCTCTACTAGTTTGGTTTGAGCTGGGATTAAAGACTCTTCCTCTCCCTTCCCCTTTGTTTAGCATAAGGCCTCCCCCACTCAGGAGCTTTCCTCAAAGGCAAGTCTCACGCCAAGTAGCTCTACTAGTTCGGTTTGAGCAGGGATTAAAGCCTCTTCCTTTCACTTACTCTTCCATTCGCAGAAGGCCGCCCCCACACAGGCGCTCTTCTTGAAGGCAAGACGCCCGACGAAAGTTTCTCCGATTTGTGTATCTCATAAGCAAGGTGAGGAGATATCCCTTTGCCCTCTCTATTTTTTTTTTCTTTCAAGTCTCTGTCGTGTCGCTTCATGCAAGTTTTGTCAATCTTAAATTTTCTCGAGGTATGGTTTGTTGGGTTTCATTGATTCGTTACATGTTCCATTTTCTATATGTATTGTTGGTAGAATGCTAGCATGTGTTTCATGTTTTGTAAGTTAACCTTCCCTCTCTCTTCAATGTAAAAGTCACATTAGGATGTCGCATGCTATGTGGTTGCTAAAATGCTGCAAGGAGATCCACTTCATTGTTTCGTTTGCATCAAAGTTTGGTGTATAATATTTGGGTTTTTTTTTTCTCTATGCACTTAGTGTAAATCTTGTGTAAAACCTTGCATAATCCTTTTCGAATGTCACTTGAAAACAACATCTTATCTTACTGAAATCATGCATAAACTTTATCTAAATCTTTCTCAAATCCCACCACCAACAACCTTCCTAATCAGTCCATGTCCTGTTTAAATATTGCTGAAATGCCGCTTGAATGCAGCCTTTAAAAATACCCAAAATCTGCTTGCATGCTGTCGAAGTGCAGCGACCAAACATAGTCATCAAACAGCCCTCAAACCCATTTAAAATTTTCATTCATTTCAGCCATCAAATAGCCTTCAGAACCATTCAAAACCTGCATACATTCCTACCATCAAAAACATCCCTCAAACCCATTCAAAATCTATATACATTTCAGCCATCAAACATGCTGTGTGTTACGGTTGACGCCGATAGGGTTACAACAACAACGATGATGACAAACCTTTATCCCACTAAGTGGGTTCGGCTATATGAATCATTTTTTTTCTTTGCATCATATTGAGTGTCATATTTTCATTTAATTCTAATAAATTAAGATCATTTTTTTTACATGCTTGTCTACCTCTGATTTTCTTAATATAACAACAACAACAACAACAACAACAACAACAACAACAACAACAACAACAACAACAACAACAACAACAACAACAACAACAACAACAACAACAACAACAACAACAACAACAACAACAACAACAACAACAACAACAACAACAACAACAACAACAACAAAGCCTTAATCCCACTACGTGGGGTCGGCTACATGAATCTTTTTTCTCCATTGCGTCCTATTTAGTGTCATATTTACATTTAGTTCTAGTAAATTAAGATCATTTTTAATACAATAAGCCCAAGTCTTCCTAGGTCTACCTCTGCCTTTCTTATTATAAGTCGAATCTAAAACATCTAAGCGGTACTTTTCTGGCACCGTATAGTTGACGTTTAATGTGACCAAACCATCTAAGTCGGCTCTCTCTAATTTTGTCTACCACAAAAGCAACAACAACCTTATCACAGATATATTCATTTCACAATTTGTCTCTAATTCTAAAACAACTCATCCACCTAAGCATTCTCATCTCGACAACACTTTTCTTAGTTTTATGCTTCTCTTTTAAAGGCCAACATTTTGCGTCATAGAGCATTGCAGGTCTCACCTCCACCTTATAAAATTTTTCTTTTAGTTTAAGCGGTACTTTTCTGTTACACAGTAGGCCTGAAGCATTCCTCCACTTCAACCAACCAACTTGAATTCTACTAATGACATTCCCATCTATATCACCATCACTTTGAATAATAGATCCAAGATATCTAAATGTTCACAACTTTTAATAAATTAATCACCCATAGTTACAACTCTTTCACTAGCGGTTCTACTACTAAAATTACATTCCATTTATTCAGATTTAGTTTTACTCAAACGAAGGCCTTTATACTCCAAAGTAGACCTCGATAATTAAAATTTTTCCTAAGCTCTTTCTCTAGCCGTGTCCACAAGAATATCATCAGCGAAAAGCATACACCAGAGTGCATCCTCCTGTAACTTTCCAGTAAGAGCATCCATAACTAAAGTAAAAAGATATGGGCTTAAAGCTGATCCCTCGTGCTAAAAAGGGAAAATATTTGGTCAATTCTCCTCTTCGAACACAATTAACTTTTCTAATATACATTATCTTTAATGACTTGATTATAAGTCATATCAATACCTTTTTTCTCTAGAACTCTCCATCTTCTCTAGGACTCTCCAATGGATATCTCTTGGAGTCTTATCGTAAGCTTTTTCTAAATCAATAAAAATCAAATGTAGATATTTCTTATTATCTCTAAACGTCTCCATCAAACATATCCATAAATGTATAACTTCCATAGTAGACCTGCCCAACATAAATTTAAATTGATTATGAGAAATTTTTGTAGTACGTCTTAACCTATGTTTTATTGCCCTCTCACATAATTTTTATGTATGACACATCAACTTATTTATTCTATAATTTGCATACTCTTGTGCATCCCCTTTATTCTTAAAAACGGGGGCTAAAATACTATTAAAGAGTTTAGTAAGCCAAGAAACTCCACCTATGTTGAATATCTTTTTCTATGAAAATATCTTTTGATTTTCATCTTTAATACCTTTTACTTGAGTTAAAACTTTAATTTTTTTTCTCTTTGTTTGGCTAGTTCATACATATATTTTTCACTATATTTAGTATCTAATCTAGTATAAAGATCACAAAAAGCATAATTTTTAACGTCACAGCTTGCTCTATTAGACTCCATACGAATCATTTTATATTTATCCTAGTTCTCTAAGTTTTTACATTAAAATCAAATTTTATTATATAAATTCTTATCTTTTATCTTTTTCTTGATTATTATTATTCCACCACCAACTATTTTTATTTATAGTAACTTTTTTTTTGGATTTTCTGAGTACGTCTTTTGTCATTTGTTTAATAGTCTTGTTAATTTATCCACATAGAATTTGCTTCTTCATGAACATTCAAAATCTTGAAATCTTCAAGTTTACTCATAAAAAATAATTTTATCCCATCTAATTGTATGACAATGATTCCTATTATTCTTTAGTTTACAACTCTTCATCATAAAATCTAGAACTAATAATCGATATTGAGTATTTAAATTTCAACTTGGAATGATCTTACAATCTTTACATTTTCGACGATCTATTATTCTCATGAGAAAATAATCAATTTTTGTTTTATTAGTTCTACTCTTATGAGTAATATTATGCTCATCTCTTTCCTTGAATAAAATATTAGTAATAATAAGATCATATGCTAAAACAAAATCTAATATAGCTCTATCTTCTTCATTAATCACTCCAAAATCGTAGCCACCATGAATATTTCCAAAATTTTATGCTATTCTATCGACATGCCCATTTAAGTCTTCTCTAATAAAATTTCTTTCTTCAAGAGGTATCATTTGTATTTGTTCTTCTAGGTCATTTCATAATTTTTCTTTAAAACTTGTATTTAAACTTACACCATAAGCGCTCATAATATTAAAAATTTTATAATAAACAACAATCTTAAGGGCTATAATTTTATCTCCATTTCTGTTAATTTTTATGATCATTATCTTTCAAACATTTATCTATAATAACACATACACCATTTCTAGTGTGACTCTTATATAAATATCAAAGTTTAAAACCTAATTAATCGGTTTCCTTATTTCTCCAACCTAT
This sequence comes from Phalaenopsis equestris, assembly GCF_001263595.1. NCBI lineage: Eukaryota > Viridiplantae > Streptophyta > Magnoliopsida > Asparagales > Orchidaceae > Phalaenopsis > Phalaenopsis equestris. Next base: position 1,438,960 of record NW_018164814.1, read on the forward strand.
TTAATTTGTTGAATACAGAAGATATTTATCTTTCTATGAATCATAATATCAACTAATTCCATTTATTGATTTGTGAGAGTACTTATATTCTAAGACCCTATCATAATTTTAGTTTCATGGACTAATGTGGGAACCTTTGTTTGTTTGACATTACATTCGGGCGTCGGTGTAGTTACCTAGCATTTGCATAATGATCAAAATGATTAATATAATAATTTTTTGACAAATTTTATGCTGATTGTCGACTGCCTAACACAACCCTTCACTTTTCACATTTGTGGTTTGGGATCCGACAATGACAGTATTAAACCTTCAAAGGGGTCAACCCTGATAGGGTTGACTGGAATGATTGACTGTAGATATCAAAATCTAAGTTTGGTTTGACCCAAATAACTTTGGGGTCGCCTGACCTTGCACTTCTCTCTCTCTCTTCTTTTTTTTTTTTTTTTTTTTTGCGTTGTAATGTGGAGACGAGGAACCCCTTAGGACCTACCAATGACATAGTCTTTCCATGATTTAATTTATATGTACATTGTCCATGCCAAACTTCTTTCAATCTCCTCATCTCCTCTTTTGAAGATTAAATCCTCGTCCACGTTTGACTATCTCTTGTTGAAGGGCTTTAAATTTCCTTATTGTTTCTCATGACAAATTTCGACTCTATGATGCATCTCTTCCTACTTAAAATATATGGTGTTAACTCGAGAGATATTTTTTTCTATAAAAAAATTGTAATGAAAACAGTCCTACATTACCTTCGCAATGGGGGGAGTTGTTTTTCTCCTTGTTCTCAATGTTGTCATGCTAATCATCTCTCAAAACGTTGATGGATGAAGTTTCATCATCTTAAAATTGCCTGGTTGCTAGTGTTAGAGGTGTAGCTCAGTTAACCTGACGTTCTTAGGATTTCAACTTGATAAAAAACTAGTGGGTTGAGATCATTGTACACTTAAAATTATATATAAAGAGCTTAAAATAAAATTATTATAAGTATTTAAAAGATCTATTTTTATTCTTTATTTTGTTAGTGTTTCATTGCTTTTCTCTTTTAATTGCTCATTTCTTATTTGTAATTTTTTGCTCTAGAATTCAAATCATTGCCTTTTTTTAATAATCAGCTCGAGTTGGTTTGAACTCAAGCTAGTGGTGGCTAAAGCTTGTAGAAAACAAAATTTTGGGAGGAAAAATACTTTCTTCAATTATTTACATGTAGGGTACATATATATATATAGAGAGAGAGAGAGAGAAAGAGAATGATCTTCCCTAATTTACAACTTATCAAATTTGACTAGTTTAAATTAGGAAAGGAAATAACTCTAAAATAAAATTAATGAAACTTAAATTAAGAAGTGAATATAAACTAAGAAATGTGTTCTCAAAGATATCTTCAATCAATTCTTTCTTTGATTTTGTGAAGCAGCTGTCCATGAAGATGAACTCTAGGAAGATGCTTAAAGGAAGAGGTTTGGTTATAACTTGTTGGTGTATCGGAATATAAGTTAGTTGTATAGTACCACTATTAACCTTTTCAGAGATAAAATGCCTATCCCGACACACTGATGATAGGGGGGCTAGGTGGAGTAGGTGGTGAGACCGTGTATGCATAATCAAGTGCATTCCAAAATTGATGTCAATTTGTACCCTTTCTCTAAGCATTAGAGTTGAGGTAGTAGGATATATTTTTAAAAAATGTGACATCTGTGAAGCGGTATTTTCTAGTAACAGGAAAGTAATATACTTATATCTCATTTTGTAGGAGACACACTTAAGAAAAAATACACTTATAGATTTATAGTCTAGTTTTTGATTATTTGGGAATGGATGTGAATAAAGAAACACACCCAAAGATTTTCAGTGGTACATTAGAGAAAGTTCTAATGTAAGGATAGATAATCATCAAAACATAAAAATGTGTTTTGAAGTTTAGTACCCAACTAAGCATTCGATTGATAGGGTATGTTGTTGTAAGTAAGATATTTTGTAAGTTGATGAGAAATCATAATTGAGTGAGATACCTCAGGGAGATGCTTGTTCTTTCTCTCAGCTATCACATTTTGTTGTGGAACATCAATACATGAACTCATATGGATGATATGGTTTTTTGAAAGATATGACCCAATGATGAAATTGAAATATTCTCTTACATTATTAGTTTTGAGGATCTGAAATTTGTTGTGGCATATCACATGCATGATGATGGTGGCTTTTGTTTATGATAGTCATTGGGGTCTTTGAAAGAAATAAAGGGAAGGCTTTAGCTTGGTGGGTGGGTGGGAGGGAGGAATGATGTAGTTTCTTTGAAATTAGACTCCTTAATTATTTGGGGTGTTTACATACCACAGAATTATAATGTATTTACATATCTTACACCTAAACTTTCATATTTACATTAATATCATATCAAACATACTGCCATTGTTTAAAATAAACCCTTTTATGCATGGGATTATGGCAAGAAAATATTATAAATGCAAATATCAAAGTTTAGATGTTAGATATGTTAGTTCATCGGAATTGTGTGGGCATGTCTGTAAATTTCCATAATTCTTCCGGGATGTCAACTTTATCAATAACTAAACTCTTTAATTTTATTATACCTGGAAGATATCTTGAGCAAAAGCTTTTAGAGTCGATCGAACATGAACAGGTCTCTATTATTAAAATTGATTAATATCATTTAAATTATGTAATATTTATAGTAATAATGGTGTGTGTTTGTATGTGTTCATATTTGGGCAGGCCTCACTGAAGACTGAACGGCAGAAGAAAAAGGAGTTGTATTTTCCGTTGAGGAAGTATGCTATCAAAGCTTAGAAGATTATCATCCCCAACTATCTGTTTTTTTTTTTTTTTCTGAATTTTTGCTGAATTTTTGGCACTTAAAAAATTTATGCAGAATGTATTTTTATTTGAATCTGATGTTATCAATTTGCCTTCATTTGAATGAATGCTTTCATGCAATTCTCTGCTCTGCATTTTTTCTCGCTTAAACTTCTCTCTCTCACAAAACATTGCAGATTTATCCTGCACTGATGAAATGATGGCTTTTCTGGGTGTTTAAAGGTGTTTTTTAAGCCTTTATTAAACTATTTCTTCAAATGGCCAACAAAGCTGCTATTCATTAGCTTTAATTACTGTCTTGGTGTGCTTTAATATCATTAGTAATGGGAGCCTCTGATCGGTTTCCAGCGATAGTTTTGATTTGCCTCTCTGCGCACTTGAGTCAGAAACAGAGCTGCCAGCCTGTTCTCCTCTAAGCTTCAAAATTTGTTCTAGTTTATTTATTTATTTTTTTAATAATTTGAAAGATATTTAAATGATTAAAGTGCTAAAATAGAGCCCATTATTAATTTGGGCCCGGGCTTATTAAAGTGTCGAAATAGTTTACGGGCTTTTTAAATTAAGGTTGAAATAATTTTTATAGAGGAATATTAGAGCTCAATTTTAAAATATTCAGAGATTATTTTGACGTTTTTATAAATTCTATGACTTAATGGTCTTATATGTAAATAAATAGAAATTATGTGAAAGTGCTAAAATAATCTTGGGACTATTTAAATATTTAAATCCCACTTTAAAAGGTATAGATATTTACATATGTAAAGTTTTCTTCTTAATGATAGCAGAGACAAATCATGCGTCATTAGAAAACACCAAGTCATGTGATAGCTTCATAATGCAGGAAGAGGAAGAGCAATTTAGGATTATTTAATTAATTAATTAATTTATTTATTTTATTAGGAAGTCATAATGAATGACATTGCATTCATTCAGGGACAGTGTTGATGTTAGATAGAAGGTATCATAATATCATATGATCCTTGAAGAAATTATTCGATTTCACTTGGTATGCATATAATAAAATTCATGTTGAATACTTTTACGTTATCGGTTTCTATATCGTTTGTGAGCTCGAATGACCCGAGGGAAATCTGTCCACGGAAGGTGAAAGATGAGAATGAATTTGTTCCCTATACCTGAACTATATGTTCTAAAATTGATCTTTTCACGAATGAGAGGAGAAGTTGATGTGACATGCGAGAAAAAAGGATGTTAGGGATAGGAAGAAAGACCTCGAGAGAGTTACAACCTCAGATCTCCCTAATAAGGTTACAGAGAGATCGGCTCAATAGAAAATGGGGATACCCTCTCTTAGGTCTCCTCCCCTCCTCTCAGACATGCTTAAGCCCCACCCTAAAATATTGATGAGTCACGGTGTTTTTTTTAATTTTTATTGCATACAAAACATCTGAAATTTGACTATTTATAAAAATTATTATTTATTATTTTCCTTTTTCAAAATTTCATCTAAATATCAAAATTCATGAATTTTTTTATTTTATTACATTTCCTTTAATTTGATGTTAGTACGAACAAACATATATATGAGTGTTAGTTTTATAAATAAAATTTGATTGTCATGTACGTGCTCTCATCTTATTGAAAGGATAATGCTTTTAAAGGCGGGCATCATCCGTTGAATTTGTTGGCTCTGAAGATGGTTGACATTTGTTTGCTCTATGTACTGATATTAAAAATTAAATTAAAATTAAAATAAGTTTAAATTATCTTAATTATTAAAAAAATATTTTTTTTGAGATAATTATTTATATTTATTAAATGTATATTGTAATGATTTGAAAATTATAATAGTAGATTAGCCTAAGCACTGGATAGATTTGATATATAATTTTTTTTACAATTTATTAAAAATAAATATGCAGTGAAGCCTCATGATAAATTTCGGCTCCGTAACTATCGACCACCTTCAACTAGCTCATGCTGGCCGTCTCTATTTGTCATTGCCGGCGAACTCTATTGTGTAACGTTGTAATCCCGAATGCTAGCAGCTAACCATTTTGAATATGGTGTTACGATGTATCCTAAACACAATGTAACATTTAATGATATATTGAAGATTCGGCGAAAAATTTCGATGACAACTACTTACAGATGCCATTACGGCTGTAAATAAATCAATGCTCTCAATGAAAAACTCGAACTTGGCACGATTAAGACTCGATCAAGTTTTTCAAATTAGTAAATAAACAAGCTTGAAAAATTTTTAAAAGCTCGAAGCTTAAATAAACTAAACATTAACATAATCGAACCTGTTCATTTATAATCACGAACAAATTCGTTTGTTTTTCAACAAGCAACTTGTTAAATACTTGATATTAAGCTGGATGATAGTTCTATCATATATGATATATTATCTAAATAAAAGTTAATTAACTAGAATATTAAACCGTTTGCTAATAACTCGTAACATAAATGACATATAAATACTTGATATTAAGTTTTTGTAGGTTTTAAAGTTGTTATTTTTAGTTATTTGGTAGGATTTAGGTTAAATCAGGCTTAAATCTTACACAAACCCTTCTACCAATCCTTAAAGCGAGGGATTCAGAGCAAAAAGAAGGAGAAACAACATTTAGACACTATAGGGGTTAGAGTTTATAATGAATAAATTAATATTGAATTTTTTGTATGAAAATCTAGATAATAGTTTGAATTTTTAGCTCGTTTTAATTTCCACTCACTTGTCATAATCAAATCATGTACAACTCAAGTCCAAACATTAAAAATTTTAAAAAACTCAAGCTTGAAAAATATGAAAGCTCGACATAAGCTCAAGCCGAATCCTAAACAACTTATAGTCATACCTAGCCAAGTCCGAACTATGAAATACTTGGCTCGATTACAGTCCTAACTGCCATACATAGAATATGATGACTCTTTTCAAACTCTTCAAGTATTATACAAATTGTGCACAAATGTACTTAGTGTAGCATCTGTAACCCTTTTTTCACCCAATTTCAGTCCAAAAATATACCTTCATAATTACATATTTATATATTTTGAGAGCAGTCCATTTTTCAAACTAAGATAAGAAGTAGAGCTGTGCTTTAAATTTAAAATTTTTTAAATGAAACGTGCTATTAAAAGCCCCCATTCCAAATTTAATAGAAGAAATGCTAAATGAATAGCTTGGAGAATCCTATGCCAGCAAGATGCTAACTAGAAGCACCTATTTAATGATAAATTTGAATGACATGTCGAGCACATTTCAAAATAAAAAATAAAATAAAATAAAATAAAATATATAAAATTATAGTATCATTTATTTATTAAGGGGCAAACCCATATGCATCTCATTAGAAAATAGTAACATTTGTTATAAATAAAATGAGGGATATCATCAAATTAGTATCAAATAATACAGGCACTGCCACGTCCTAAACCTCGGATATGAAAAATAGAGTGCTGCGTTAAGTAGTCCACAGACAGCGTAAAAATTTTATCGAATAATCATGACATGAATCTATTAAAACTTTAGATTCAAATTATGTTAGGAAAGGAAGACAGATGTAGATTAAAAAAGTCTTGGACAATACAAATGATCTTAATCTATTAGAGTTAAATGAAAATATGACACTTAAATGGAGAAAAATGATTCATACAGCATACATACCATATAATAATTATTGTGCATTTGCATATCCGATATTTAAATTTTTACATTTACATAAATACTTTGGTGTCATAAATATTGGCATCATAATGCATATTTCACTCTTTTAAAAAATAGATAATATTGATATTTAGATGTAATATTTAAAAGTTGAATGTCAAATATGAAAATTTAAATATATTATACAGCGAAGTAAAGCCCAATATACAAGTCCTCAGCAGGTCTTAGGCCCACATTATATTTAAAGATCAGTTTAAGCCCACTTGCTCAATTATTTCGTCTCTGATTTTCTTCAGTTCACAGGCTCAGAGTATAAATTGACATCTTCCTCCTAGTTTCTCTCTGCCCGTCTTCCTCTTGGACACTCGCTCCACGGTCTCGCGCCTGCGGTCTATCTACTTCGCTGCGGGAGGAGGACGGTGGATTTGAGCTGATCCGTGTACGAGTCTTCTGTCTAGGTAAGGTCTTCTGTCATGGCGATATTTGTTTTTGTTTTTGTTTTCAATAAATTCGGCAGGTCGTTTGTTAGATCTGGTGTTTGTATATTTTTGATTTTGATATTATGTGGTGTTTCGTAAGTATTTGGATGATCGGGAAGTATTGGTTTATTTTGTAGCAGATGAATTTGATTTCTGATGTAGATCTACGGAACTGTGTTTGATTTTGAAATATCGGAAATTCTATTAGGGTTTTGACTTGTTTGAAGAGATTTGTTCTCTTGAAGGGTGGATCTGGAGCTGCCATGATTTTCTGTATGAATCGTATGCTTGTAGCATGATATATTGCTAGTTTCTAAGAGAAAAAAAAAATCAAGTGTTTATCTAATTGATACTCTGGAACAATTAGTTGGCTATAGTCTTACGTGTTCATATCCTTTTTTGTTTCTTTTTGAGTTTTGCAAGAGAACATAAGCTACTGGGAGTATTTTTCCCCAGATTTGCTGTTTACTTTTTAAATTCATCAATAAACGACTTATAAAATGGCTAATATGCTTCTGTAAGGAGGTCACATGAACTTTATAATAGGCTCATGGATTTTTCCAGGATTTTCTAGTGGACAGCTGTTTTCTTTTTAAGTGTCTAATCTGTTGTGAATCGCTGGATCATCATCAAATTTTGTTAATTAGCTTCCTGGTGGTAGCTATTTAATTTTCTTTCATCATGTTATACTTTGACTTTATTTTTGAAAATATCCGACAACATGGATTTAGATTCAGAACTCTAGATTCATTATTGAAATTATTTTTTCGCATTGTAGAGTAAAGGGTTCCTTTCAAGTAACTTTCTAACTTATATCTTGTCCAAGATGACGTCCCTGCCAGACTGCTTAAAATTTCGTTTTCAAACCGTTAAAATTCTAAAATACAAGGGAACATTATTAATATTTTTTGGCCAGTTTTGTTGTATGCCGTTTACTGCCGGCCCTTTTATTTTCTACTTCATATGTTTGTTCAAGTTGCGGATCTGGTGGGTATAACTCTTTCTCTGTTTAAGCGGTTTGATGGTTTCTTTTCCATGTTATGTCAGTTATTCTGCAGATTAGTCAAAAATGGCGGACGTTGATGATATTCAGCCTCTTGTTTGCGATAATGGAACTGGAATGGTTAAGGTAAACTTCAAGTTAAAAGTTTTAATCTGGAAATGGCTAGAATCATTTCCGGCCCCTTTCATCTCATTTTGTTTGTTAGGCTGGATTTGCTGGTGATGATGCACCCAGAGCTGTGTTCCCAAGCATTGTAGGCCGACCTCGTCACACTGGTGTCATGGTTGGCATGGGCCAAAAGGATGCTTATGTGGGAGATGAAGCTCAATCTAAAAGAGGTATCCTAACCTTGAAATATCCTATTGAGCACGGAATTGTAAGCAACTGGGATGATATGGAAAAGATTTGGCATCACACCTTTTACAACGAGCTCCGTGTTGCCCCTGAGGAGCACCCTGTACTCTTAACTGAAGCTCCTCTCAATCCCAAGGCAAACAGAGAAAAGATGACGCAGATTATGTTTGAGACTTTCAACGTGCCTGCCATGTATGTTGCCATTCAAGCTGTTCTTTCCCTATATGCTAGTGGCCGTACAACTGGTTCGTATTATCCTTAGTTATTCTCTGATGGAGTTCACTTCTTCGGTTGGGTATCCCACTGAAAGTTTGCTTTTTTACAGGTATTGTACTCGATTCTGGCGATGGTGTCAGTCACACCGTTCCTATTTATGAGGGTTATGCACTTCCTCATGCCATCCTTCGATTGGACCTGGCTGGCCGAGACCTCACAGACTCTTTGATGAAGATACTTACTGAGAGAGGATACTCTTTCACAACCACTGCGGAGCGTGAAATTGTTAGGGACATCAAGGAGAAGCTAGCCTATGTAGCCCTTGATTATGAGCAAGAGCTGGAAACTTCCAAGAGCAGCTCTTCAATAGAAAAAAGCTACGAGCTTCCTGATGGTCAGGTTATTACTATTGGGGCTGAGAGATTTAGGTGCCCAGAGGTTCTCTTCCAGCCATCTCTGATTGGAATGGAAGCTGCTGGCATCCATGAGACAACGTACAACTCCATCATGAAATGTGATGTTGATATCCGAAAGGATTTGTACGGTAACATTGTTCTTAGTGGAGGTTCCACCATGTTCCCAGGCATTGCTGACCGCATGAGCAAAGAGATATCTGCGCTTGCACCGAGCAGCATGAAGATCAAGGTGGTTGCTCCGCCAGAGAGGAAATACAGTGTCTGGATTGGAGGATCTATCCTTGCCTCCCTCAGCACATTCCAACAGGTTCAATCTCCCCTCTCTTTTTTCTTTTACTATATCTCAATTAGTGAAGCTATAAATTTGACTTTTTGTTCCTATTTCTACTTGGCAGATGTGGATTTCTAAGGCAGAGTATGATGAATCTGGTCCAGCTATTGTCCATAGGAAATGCTTCTGAGTCTCCATTTTGGCTTCTGTTTCGTACTGCAATTTAGCTGTTTTTCTGTTCTTTGTTATTTAAGCTTGGGTTTTTCAGAGATTGTTGAATTTGAGTTAACCATGTGATGGTTTTATAATTCTCAGATGGGGTCTTATATGCTTGTAGTAGTGCTGCTCATTAATTTGTAAGCCAGCCGAACTTCTGTCCTATGTCTGTCAGACATGCCAGTTTGGACCAGATGGCTGGTTTCATCCTGGTTCTGTTTACCAACTTTTAAAACAGAGATAAATGGTCGGTCTTTCTATTTCATTGTTGGATTTTCTGCTATTATTCAAGGCTGTTCTGTATTGCAGATAAGGATTATGAACGGTTCAGAAATTTATATTTTTCATAGCATCTTACCAAAAAAAAAAAAAAAAAAAAATCTAGGAGGTTGTTTATGTTAATTATAATCTGGTCTTACTGCTGATTTGGCAGGCTACATGGGAGAGCTTGCGGCTGCTTCTGTTTGTTGCTTTTATTATGAGCTAAGCTTATATTTTTGTTTATTGAATACTTGAATGCTTTTGCTCAATTTCTACAACTATTTTTATTAGTTGCCTTTTTTTATTGGAAGAATTTGTTTACTTATATTTTTATTAAAATAAACTTTGTGCTAAATTGAAGGACTGTATTTAAGGTTAGATTCACATTGCTATGGTGAAACAGAAATAGACTCTCATTGATATATTTAAATTTTAAACAATAAATGATGTAAATAAGCTAGCTGGGGATTTTTTTTTCTGCCGTTTTAAAATAGTTGTGCTATAGTTATTTTTGAACAAATGATCAGTCTTCCCTGTACAGTTGTACTGTAATCATGTCTATAACAGATCTGTTCATACTAACATATTACATACTTGAAAGCAAATTTTTTGTGTGAACATTATAAAATAAAAATAGACATCTTACTAAACAGTGAGTAGGGGTGCAAACAAGTCGAGTTGAGCTGCCCTATAGCGACTCGTGGCTTGAACTTGAGTTTGATTAATTTTATTGAGCTTGAGGTTATGTCTATGAGTTTGAGGCGGCTCACAAGCTGACTCGTTTCTTATAAAAGAAAAAAATAATATTAATTTAAGGCAATCTTATAATAAAATGATAAATAAAATGTACAATTATAAGAGAAATAATAAGAAATTAATTAATATAAAGTATAAAATATTATTTTTTAAAATATTTTTAGTAATTTAAATAATTTTTTTAAATTTAATATATTTTGAGTATTTTTATATTAATATTATTTTTAATGAGCCGCCTCATAAGCTAATGAGTTAAATTAGGGCTCGCTAGAGTTTGGCTTTTTAGCTCATCGAGCTCAATTCACGAGCCACATATCAAGTTGAGCTCAAGCTGGGTCCCGAGTCGACATGACTAACACTCCTAATAATGAGTAGCATGACTTTTCAAATAAAATTAAAAACTACTACAATGATAATTAATAATATAATAATATTATTTTAAAAATGCAATTGGTATATATCTCTAGATAATTTCTCATACAGGGAAACTTTAAGGATTTGATCATTCTCGGCGGTGGAATCCTTCAACACATTTGCCTAGTTAAAAAAGTCACAATTTGCTATTTTTTGTTCTTGAAAATTTGTAAAACTCTCCTGTAGCTATGTGGTTGTTTGAAATAAACAGAGAATATTGTTCGAAGTAGTAGTACAATGCTCTCAAAGTATAAAAAGTCCTCGAGCTCTTATTTCCTGAAGTCTTAAATACACAAAACACATACCCTTAGATGTAACATTAGTAAAAATTAATAAAAAAAGTAATCAATTAAAATTTTATGCAGTTTTGAGGTCTCATAGACACAGTAGATAAACCAATAAATCTGTCACTATAGGAAGACAACAAGTCTTATCAAAAAAGGGTTCTTGGTTGTCTTTAACACACGTAATACCGAGCTCGTGTGTTTGAATATATGTATCACCAAAAAAAGGTCGTCGAGAATAATCTAAAAAATCATAGCACTGAAAAGAAGAGAAGCTTGGTTGTTTTCATTGAGATTTTAGATGTGACAATAACCAAAAGCGATATTAAGGCCATCCAGACGAACTTTTAAGCTTAAATATCGCATCATAGACATCTAAAACCCATAAAAAAGTCAATATTTAGGTTATGTTTATTATCCACGGTTGCCTCATCGGTCATCTAAGTGGAAAAAAATACATGCATAAGGAAAAGAAATGTAAGATTTGTATAAAAGACTATTACAATAAACATTAAAATCATAAAAAAAGAAATATGCATGACTTTGTATAACATATTGATATGATAAAAAACAAATATTTTCAGCATACATTAAAAATAAAATAACAATAAAAAATATATATTTCTTCCATTCAACCTCCAACTATAGCATCCATTATTCTTTCTATCAACTCTTCCATCTTTCTTGCGCCTTCCCCATCTTGAGTGTAAGTTTCAGGCACATCAATTTTGGTCTGTGACAAATATTGCCAAAGACAATATTCATATTCATCAACTGAGACATGCGAATGATCTTCATTAGCTCTATTGAAGTCATTATCGTTGTGGGAAGGACACCTCTAAATATAGTTGTAGAGACTCATCGTGGCAAACATAATCCGTACTTGTTCGGAAAATAGATATGTAGGCATACCGTGTAGTATGACATGTTTTTTCTTCAAAACTTCAAATGTCATTTTAATGGCACCGCTTAATAGGAGTGTCTCTTGTTGAACATTTCTCTCATGCATCGAGTGATATTTCTAACTCTCTGAAAGTTAGGTATGTGATATTTCGTATCATGATAGAGCTTTAGATACTCTCTTTACAACAGATATCCAACATCTACCCAATAATATTTACCTGACATTAATACAATGATTTCTATTGTAGTAAGAGCAATATCTGACTAGTTCAATCTCAAGCAAACTTGGGGGTGGATGAGAAAAATTGTATTTCTTAGTTCATGTTGCAAATTTGAAAATCCGACTATCATGTGCACTGCTCTCCCAACAATCCATTGTAGAAGAGAAGCATATATTAAAGTCACACACAATCATGACATTCTGAGTTGGTGAACCACAATGTCCTATGAATGTGATTTTCTTATTATTGGAATATGTGCATTCACATGTGTTTCATCATTCGCTCCAATATATTTTTAAAAGGTTAAACATTGTTAACTAATTACTTTATTCATTTGAAACTGACTGTAATAAATAAGTAAAATTATTTGAAAATATGACATATACCGCATGGCATGCGAAATCTCTACGGGGGTTCATTCGAATGTTATGTCTGTTAATTTGATGACTTGTGACGAAAAATTGACTAGTGCATTTAACCAAACTGAAAAATACCTATAGATTATTTCATATGAGTACTGGAATCGCTCCATGACTCCTCTCATAGATTCATTTTGCGATAATATGTAGAGGGTTATTATTAAAACCTCTCATGAAGTCATCTTGGAGGAGCCATGAAGTCCATGATTCCTATGTTGTTCCTCCAATAGATCAATGAATACAAGTTGTATCATACAAAACATATTGCTTCCAATGTATGAGGATGTCATGCAAGGAGTGCACATTTTTTTTAGGTATAATACTCAAACATCAAACGCACTGCTCTAATTCTCCTTTTGCGTCTTTGTCTATTTGCATTCATGTAGCTAATACATAAGAATCACTGATTTAGCTAACACATATAAATAAATACTATGTTCAAATAAAATTGGAGAAACAAATACAAAATATAACGATAAAAAATAGAAATACAAATAAACATTAACAGCAACTCAATAAAAAAAATAAAAATCCAAAGCAGCATGGGCAACAACCCATCAAAAACCAAATATAAAATATCATACTAGAATAAAATGAAATTCAAGTGTCCTTGTTTGCATGAAAATAACGTAAATAATGCAACTTACGGTCAAGGATCATCATCATGAAAAACTCTCTCCGGGTCGGGTCTTCAAGCAACTTCATAGAGAAAAAATATAACGACATGTTCTCATAATTTTATGGAGTTGTCTCCAGAATTCACCTAACCTGCTAACTGGATGTTACTTGTGATGGGTCAGAGTCATTAGTGAATGAAGTAACCAACTATGAAATCTAACTTCTAATGAAAGTAGCACTCTCTTTTTTATTTTCCCAACCCTAGGACGCTTTGATCGATTGGTGGATTCACCTTCATTGAGGTTCGGACTATGGTCTTCATTGGAATCACCTGTTTGTTCATCATCCAAGTTTTTGGTGATGCCACCAAATCCTGCTCATCAGGAGTGCATGCATTATTGCCTGTTATCACGACACCACGAAACATACAGTCTAACTTCTCTTCCAGTTCAGGCTCGTTGCAGCTCTATTTAATTTTTTTCACATTTGCAGCTCTATTTAAATTTTTTCACGAAACATACAGTCTAACTTCTCTTCCAGTTCTAACTTCTCTACAAAGTCATAGGTTATGTTGATGCATCTGAAAAAAATAAAAAATCGATAGAAGTAGTGGACGATTCATAAATGCTCACCTCTAATATCTCTGCCCAACATCCCTCCGAAGCATCGATTGTTCGCATTATCAGATCTCAACCCAAGCCCGTGGTCATCGCTTCAATTTTTTCCAAGTTTTCCAATTCTTTTTTAGTTGATCATATTTGTTTTTTAATTGCCTCGTAACGTACTCAATGCATGCACTTTCCTTGAACTTTTTAATAATATTATGTTAGTTCTCCTTGTTAAAATAGGTTTTTGACCTATTTCCCAATTAGATCTCCTTAAATCAAAGGTGGTAGCAAAATATTACTTTCATATATTTATTCCACATAGCATATGAACCGTCATCTTTTGTGTTAACCATTATATTACTAATATTAAAAAAAAACTAATCAACATAAATTTTTATCATAAGAAAATATTTATCACAACTCAATGAAAAATAACAATGTCATAATATAATCACCACTTACACCCAACCTCCACACCACACCGCTACACCACATTCACACACCGACACCTCTACACATCAACACATCCACAATGCCACTAGAAACACCTCCACACACCAACTCATACACACCACCATTACCACGACCTCCACATGCCAACACCCTCCACACACCAATACATCCACACCACCACGACCACCTCCACACACCAACACCTCACACCAACACATCCACAACACTATTACCGCCACCTCCACACACCAACACAGGGTCCGTATGCGTTCAAATTAGTCATTTGCATTTACAATTTATTGCACATGCAATCATCACCACCACCAACTTTCAATCAATAAAATCAACAAATAGAGCAAATAGAAACCAAATCCATCAACATGAAGCAGCATAAACCCATCATATGAGCATATCACAATGAATCCAAAAAAATCCCAAAATCCAACATAAATTGAAAACCAACGAAGGATAATAGCACAAAGAACCAGCAAAAGTATTGCACATAAGCATTTGCAAAAAAAAAAAAATTAAAAAAAAATAAAAATAAAAAAATCATCGCACAGTTAAGCCATTGCTTCACCTAATATTTCAAAAAAAAAAAAAAAACAAAACTGATGTCAAATAAGCCATTAGATGTTTCGAATTTAAAAATGAAGGGTTAAAAATCACGACGGATTCGACCACGATTTTCACTGGTCCAATTCCGATTATTCAAAAATATGGTCATCCCTAGCGTCTGAACCAACTACCCTACTGCTGTTCCGGTCTAATTTTAATAATGAAACATTCAATCTAATTACAGAATTTTAAAATGAAAACTTAAGGTGGTCCTGAAATCATTTTTAGAAATTTTTAGCTCTATAAAATTCTTTATTATTCGTGTTTTATCAGATAAATTCTCAAATTAAAAATCAAATATTAATGCATTCGGTAAAGAAATTAACAGTTTATACATGAAATGATTATACTGTAAAATTACTAAAAAGAAAGATATCTTATGCTCATTAGCATGTTTTTATATATATAACATAATTTTGTATTTTGTTATTAATAATTTAAAAATTTTTATGTAAAAAAGTGATCTTGATGAAAATAGTTCTCATTATTGTTTGTGGACCATGCAATTGCCATCATATTTGTCCACGACTTATAAAGAGAGCATCCAAAGCCATATATCCAGCTGTTTCTATAAATGCATATTGACAACTTGCTTGTGACCATATCCCATATTCATTTTTAGAGACCTACAACCAGTGTATTATGACAAGAGCATACTCCATCCCTTAAAGGCCCGGTCTGGACAATCGACCCAGCCTTAACAACCAATCGAGACGGACAACCGACCTAACTTGAACGAAGTCTGGACGACCAATAGCTTGGACTACCAGCAGTATGGAAGGCTCGTAACTTAGACAACCCAAAACAACCAACAGCCACAGATCCACACATGTCAAATACCTAAAATAGTCTGTACAACCCTCATTAAAACATGTTTCAAAATGTAATGTTTTCATATTGTACTGTATCCCGCTAATACATCAGTTTTGCGTCATAGAGACAAGTCGTTGTGCACTCCTCCTGCGCCCCCTTGTCTCTACTCATCTATCTCTATCTCATGTCTTACGCTCTATTATCAATAAAATTCATATTATTATTTTATAAAATTTTCGGCAAAATAATAATATTAAAAATACTATGGTTGATGGCCAAAAGTAATTGAGCAAGAAAATTATTTTGAAAGATTTACATGCATATCAATTGATTTTTATGTATTTATATGTCTTAACACCTAAATTTTATTTTTACACCTAATCAATACATAAAAAGGTGTATTTAACTTTTTCAAAATTAAAATTGTGGCACTTTTTATGGATGAGAAGTATCTTTGTGGTAAAAATGTAAAAGGAAAAAAAATTATATGGTACATAAATTAATACATAGAAATTGTGTAAAAGTACGGCTGTAATAGAGTCGAGCCGGGTCGAGTATATCATTGTTCTAACTTGGGTTGGAATAATTATAAGTTGTTCATGTTCAGCTTGAGCATGTGTTAAGCTTTCGTACATTGTTCAAGCTTGATTTTTTTTTTACATTTTCAATGTTTGAACCTGATTTGTACTTGATTTGCTTAGGACAAATGAAGGACAAATGAAGGAGTAATTAAACGAGCTAATAAAAGAACTAAAAATTTAAATGAGAATCTAGATTTACATGTAAAAATTTTAATAAATAACTTTTCAATTTTAACCACAGCTACTAATTTGCCGATTATGAACTCTAAAATCTTTGAACTTTACTAATTTGCTACATAATTCTTATTAATAGGACTACACCAATTTAAATTTTGTGAGCGGAATAACTAAATTGAACTTTAAAATTAGGGTTGAGTATTTATTTAATCATATTAATAAGAAAATAATAACAATAAGATAATTCACATTAATATTATTGATAATTACACTGAAAAATGCATTCATTACGTTCAAGGTCAAGAAAATTCTACAAGAAAAATCTTGTATGACACTTTTAATTGTAACTATATCATTCTAAATTACAATTCCCTTATTAATAAAATTAATATATAATTTATAAATAAAGTAAAAATATTATTAATATAATAATTTTTTATGATTAAACTTATAATTAAATTATTTATTGGAGGATAAATAAATTTATTTGTGAATGTAATTAAATAAATTTTATATTTAGTTCATTTAAATTTTAAATTTTTTAAAAATTATTTAAATTTATTTATTTATTAATTTAAACGAGTGTTATCGAAATTTAATGGAGTCAGTTTAAATTATTCATTGAGTGTATTGGCCCATTTACAACGCTAGCTAGTTCGACGAACTTAAGGAATTTTATTATATTATTTTCTATCTCGAAAATAAATTATAAAAATAAATGAAAACCATGAAAACGGGACTCAACTGCTTTCTCACCCTTCCGAGCGAGTCGCCCCTAGAATCAATAGGCATCTTTCTTCCCGCCGGCCATGGCCGCCGCCCCCGCCACTGCTCCCCCCAGCCCCAAGCTCCCACTCAAACTTCTGATCGACAAGGAGCGCAACCGAGTAGTCTTCGCCGAGGCTGACAAGGGCTTCGTAGACATCCTCTTCAGTTTCCTCACTCTACCCATGGGCTCCATCATCCGCCTCCTCGGTAAAAAAACTGGCGTCGGATCCATGGATCGTCTCTACGAGAGCGTCGCTAAGTTCGATGAACGCTGCTTTCAGACCCCCGCATGCCGATCGATGCTTCTCAACCCGAGAAGCGCGGCAGAAATTCGCTGCAAAGGACTAGCGCTCGAGCTAGATGAGGAGTCGGAGCCATGGATCTACTATCGCTGCCTGTCTTCGAGGTGTGGCTGCGCAGTGAGCTCAGTGTTTGGAGCACGGTGTCCCTGTGGCGGAACAACGGAAGCACCGATTCTGGCGTTGGGATGGCAAGGATGCGAGGAGTCGGAGAAGGGGTTTGTGAGAGAGGCCGTCAATTTTATTGTCAGCGATAATCTGGTGGTACGGCCTGCTTCAATTGGGGCTAGCTTGGCTCTGATCAACGATCTTGGGGTCGATGATGGTAATGTTCTTGAGAAGAAGACTGTGCATTTGAGCAGAGAGGAGGTAAGGTTGCTTGATTTGATGATCTAATGTATTCAGGTTTAGTTTTTCTAATTGTTCAGTTACTTTCATTAAATTCTTTTGATATTTTATTTTTCCTTTTTTATAGGTCCTGTTTGCGTACACTTCGAATGTCCACTTTTTTTCTGTGGTGTATTGTTAGATCCTAATTTATTGTTTGTGAATATGCCCCGAGAGTTTTAGCCGAGTGAAGGAGAGGAGGAAGGGAGAGTATAATAAGTCAAAAAATTTTTGTAGGGAGTAGTGAGGGAGAGCTCACTTTATTAGTATTTTTGTCCCGTACTTATAGATACATGTTTTATATAATTACAGAAAGAAGGAAAGGTTATGGAAAACGTTCTTAAAGCTATTAAGACTTTTATTAATCGTAAAGATTTTATGTCATATTTGCATTACAATTTGAATTTCAACATTAACGGTTTTTGACTAGTCAGCAGACTTAAAGTGAGTCGACTAAAGAAATCGGCCGAGTTGTGTTTCTGCCTTCTAAAGTATGTGTTTGTCTATTGCGGTGTTCGACCGCATGGCGATCTGACTGTTTCTTTTTCAACATGGTTGATCAGAGCGGTCGGTTGTGAGTTAGTTGTTCGGTTAGGATTCGAGGTTGATCGGTCGAACGTGATTGGTCAGCTTTTTTCGTTGAGTAAACCGTGACTTGCTTTCCTTTCGACTCGAGTTTTACAGGGCTCGTGTCTCTTCTGTTTGGTTGGTTTGTCGCGTCAGCTGGATCTCCAAATCTTGCACGATCTTAGGCGGATCTTGTCGCAGCCTATACAGGGTATCCAATGAGACTTGCTGCCAAGATGATTTACGCCTCACTTTTGGCAGGTTTTGCCGTTACTGAGCGGGAAACCGTCTCCAGAGCTTGAACCTATCCCGAGTGTTGTGAAATCTGCTGCTAAGAAAGCCTTAGGACAACAAAGAAAAAAATCGTAGGATATCAAAATGGAAACAGGAAAAGGAATAAAACCTTAAAGAAGAAATGTGCAAACAAGAACACCGAGAATTTACGTGGGTCGATCCATAGGGGATCTACATCCACGGGAGGGAATCAAGAAATAATTCATTAATACAATCTTGAAGATTACACCGCACAAAATCAAAGATGAACCAATCTCTTCAACCTTTTTATCGATCTTGATCTCGAGACAAGTTTTCTTGGTTCCAAACTCTCTATCGATCTTAATCTGGATACAAGCTTTCTTGGTTCCTCACCTTGCTCTCAGAATTTCTCTCTCCCTTAACCCTCTCAACTCATATATATCATTACTATCATTACATATATATATATATACAGACTCCTACAAGATGACCAGTTAAACACTTGTCATAACCAAATGACCGTTATATCCATTAGCTATAGAAAACTTCCTTATAAATTGCGACATCATCTGAGTTCACATAATTGAGAGTCATCATAACATCGGATTTTGGAGATGCTGCTTCATGTTTGGTCTTGAATCATCGGTTGATTGCTTACCTCAAGAAAATGTTGTTTAAATATAAACTTGATTTTAGTTGTTTAAATAAAACCCAATAAGAGCATAATTTCATGTCTCATCTAGAAGTTCATTCTAATATGTGTGGTAGATATGAAATTATTATGTTGTAGGTATGAAATTATTTGTAACCATTAGAATAGATTTATAGTGGCACAATTCTAGCCATTAATTTAGGAGATGCCACTAATATAAATAGGGGTCGAGTCTTTGAGTTTATATCAAATCAAAAAAATATGATAAATAGAAGTGAAGTTTATTCCATAAATTTTTAACCTTTGCTGAATTTTAAAAGTTTCTCTATTCCAACAAAGGCTCGTTCATTTTGGTCGTTCGTTCTCTTTGAGATTCGTGCTGGTAATTTTAATGTGTACATGTATAATCTACAATAGAAATGTAATATAAGGGGTATCAAATTAGGTGAATATTTTTTTATTATTAAGATTTTCTTAGGGTGAATTTTATAACCCTTGAATTTATTTTGAGATGTGTGTAATATAAGAGTTGATTGATTATTCATGATACACTCATTTCAAAAATATAAAGAGTTTTAGAATCCATTATAACTAAAATTTATTCTGAATATTCTGACCCAAATGAATTAATTGATGTGAAAATTTTTTACGTTACATACCACATAATTCTTATGTATTTACATATCTAACCCCTATACTTTACCTTCTATATTTAAATCACCCAAATCTTTTATATCACCTAAAAAATACCATTATTTGAGCTTTTAAAGAGTGGAATACGCCTTTTCATGCATAGTTAAGCTGGTATGTTTGTAGATTGAAGTTTAGGTGCTACACATGTAGATCTATTGGGATTGAGTGGTATGTATGTAAGTCTTCCATTCTTTTTAAATGTAATGAACATTAAATGTTCAACGCTTGATAAAGAAATTAGATAATTGCACATCTCAAGTTATTGATGAGTTTTCCCTTTTCTTTCGTTATTCGAAGAGTGGATATCCCTCTGTTAATAGGGTGGCTAGGTTGTTGTACCGAAATGACATTTGATGAATTTATTTACTCTATATTAGGTTTAGTAGTTATCATTTCAAGGGTTTTAGGACATGAAAATTTTGAGATAATAAGTGACACATTAATGCCTAAACAAGGTGTCAAAGTAAGATGATAAGATTTGAAGTTAAGACATATTGAATCTTTTTAAGATGTCGGGTTTTATATAGTTTGTGAATTCATACAATCCGGAAGAGACCTTGTAAGATGAATAAAAGAGGTGGAGAGGCATGGAGTGTCCTAGATGATAGTTTGATGGGATTTACAAAAACAACATGAAGAAATTTGAAAGCTTAAAAACCAAACAATAAAGTTTAGGTATTGATATGTAAATATATACGAATTCAGTGGTATGCATGTAAATGCTATTATTTTCTGTATGCAGAAATCACTATCTTGACTTAATTAATCAACACTTTCTAGTGTTCGACAGATTTTGAATTTGCTCAAGAGAGCGCTTGTCTCAAAGATCCCTCTAACAGACGTCTTCCTCCAAGAACTACACACAACAGATTCTGCCGAGAAATTGCCGACAAAAAACATCATCCAAGCAAATGAAAAGCTCAAAACAAGCCGCGACAACAACAAGAAAATCAATCTGAAGCTTTTCCTAAGCAAAGATACTGACAAGGTGGTGTATGCCGAAGCAGGCAAAGAGCTAGTTGACCTTCTATTCAGCTTCCTCACTCTTCCGCTTGGTTCAATCATAAAGCTTCTGGGAATGCATTCATCTTTGGGGTGCATCGACAACCTATATGAAAGCATCGAGCTTTTGAGTTCGCCCGACTACATAATCTCAAATGAGTGCAAGGAGATGCTTTCATCTCCCAAACTGGCTCCTTTCTTTGGCTTGGAGAAGCAGCTGCTGCAGGTTGAAGAAGATTTCCCTCAGACTATCAAGTCCTGTGCCTGCAAAACCTGCTTTTCATTTTCATCGGCGACCCGATGCCTTCACGGACACAATGTATCGTTCTGCAATCTTATGAACCCTAAGTTGCAGAACTCTGGTCAAGAAGTAGGTGGAGGATATGTGAGAGGAATGGGATGGTATCTGATAACAGATGAGATGGAGGTGAGCCCGCTTTCGCCGATCACCAGCGTACACATTATCAACAAGTTGATGGTGCCTATCAGCGGTTTAGAGGAAGTTACAGCCAGCCTAGGAGAAGCAGAGGTACTTATTTTTTTGGAAGTCTTAAATACATACATACCACTTAATTTTTTATGTATTTACATATCTAACACCTAAACTTCAATTTTTTGCATGTATCTTCTTTCCTTTGCATGAAAGTGTATTTCACTTTTAAAAGTTACAATATTGATATTTTTTATGTGATAATGAAAAACTTGGGTGGTATAATTATAAAAAAAGTAAAGTTTTGGTATTTGACATGTAAATATATAGGATTTGGGTCGTATGTATGTAAATGCCCCTAATTTTCTCAAGTTTACTCAGTTGCCACAATTCTGTTTGTTTTTTTTTTTTTTTTTTGCTTTTTAAAAGATTATTTGATGATTAGCATCTTTTTTAATCTTATCCACTCAAGTTTGGTGGCCTTAAAAGGGATGCCATTCAACAATTATCCACTCAAGTTTGAAGTAAAAACATGCTTAATGCTCAATATAGATCTTAAAAATCTGCTTTTCCAACAATAATTAATTATTTTTACAGACAAGTTACAGTTGCCCGAATGGATCCTAGGTTTCCACATCTTCACCATATCCATTCAATTGAATGACTTTTAAATTACAAATTGCATAGCGAAAGAATTGCACTTAGCGGTTGAAGAATGTTGTTTTCCCTAATTTAGAAATTTGAACCACATATTTTACTTTTATTGCTCACTAGTCTAAAAAAATATATTTTTGGTATAAACTTATAAAAATACCATAAAGAGGTAGATCTTGATCGAGAGGAGGCTAGCATCACATCACACAGCTTTTATGTATTTATATATCTAACATCAAAACATTCATATTTACATGCGTATCACTTAAATCTTTAATGCAAAACTTTAGTGTTTGATATATAAATACATAAGAATTGTGTGGCATGCATGTAAATTTCCCTAAATTGTAACTCTCATCAGCTAATAAAATATAAACTTTCTCTACATCATGAGCAAATATCCATATATTTTTGCAGTATAACTACATTTTTTTTTCTTTCGTTTATCTTTGTTTATGGTGCAGGCTTTGGATTTGTTAAGGGCTTGTTTGATCTCAGATGAGGTGCTCAGTGACGTATTCTCTCCCTATTTATTAAAGCTGCTTCAGCAGAATTGGTTGGGCTGCTTTCCTTGCAAATCATACAAGTAAGTGTATTTATGAATAAACACCCCATAATTCTTATCTGCTTACCTATTTACCCGCAGGTGCTGTATTTTGTAAAATATATTTGTTTGGTAATTTGTATAATGTCTATATGGCTATAAAAATTTTTACTTGTTACCTGTCTACTATTATTAAAACTTCATATGAATGGGGATAATAGTTTTAAAATTTTGTTAAACTTGGCCTCTACACATGCTTTTATCCTGTGAAATTATTATTAAGAAAAAAAAAGAAATTGCAAATCTGAACTCGGCAGTTCTCATATAATGTTGAATGATTTGTTTTATAAGAGTTTGCTCTTCACGCTATCAATGGAAAAATTTTTGGTAAGAATATTTTTACTCAAATTTGATCAGATACTTCTATGATCATTGCATTTATTTAGGCATAAATATAATCTACAACTAATTAATTAAATAAAATTTGGCACATTTGAACTTGATCACAACTCGCTGGCTATCGTGGATCATTGTCGGCTGCCCGCTACTCTTTGCATCAAAGTTCAACTTCATATTCCAATGAGCATTGCTCAGTACCGTGACCAAGCCATCACTGCTGGTTTGAAAATTAAGCAGTATCAGTATTACCTTGACTTTATCATTAAACTTGATTTTTACTAAACACAACTGGCTTGTTATTGTGTTGAAATTGTTTAGATGTTCTGTTAT
This sequence comes from Phalaenopsis equestris, assembly GCF_001263595.1. NCBI lineage: Eukaryota > Viridiplantae > Streptophyta > Magnoliopsida > Asparagales > Orchidaceae > Phalaenopsis > Phalaenopsis equestris. Next base: position 1,462,496 of record NW_018164814.1, read on the forward strand.
TGAACTGTCTTCCACTATCTTTTTGTTGAATAACCTCTTTATTAGAAAAACCTTATTAAAAAACAAAAGGTTTTTTTGTAATTTTTTGTTAGTGCCCCCTTGAGATTCAACATGATTGTTTCATTTGCTATACTAAACTTAACAGATGAGGAATGATAAACGGATCAAACATAGTATTGTTCCATCCAACTGCTACCATTCATCCATATTCATAAACTTGGGCTTCTTGGTTATTTTTTGTAGTGACAAGTACAATTTTTTTCTGATACAACAAATCATCCACTTGCATCCTCCAGAACGTTAAATTCATCTTATTGAACTTCTACACTTTTTACCATGCTTCGCTGGTCTTTGATCCCACTCGGATCAAATCTCCGCTCTAATTCCACTTTGTTGTGGGTGATGATTGACATCTCTCTTTTACTTCTACTAACACATCCTTGAATAATATCACATTGGTTCGATAAAAGCGAAACAAAAAACAAATTTGAACATCGAAAAAGCACACCATGATTTAATGTGTAAAAACCAGATGACAAGAAGAAGCCATGGATCCAGGGCCAAATCTCTTCTCTATAAAGCAATGAAATTTACACGACTTCGCTCCAAGTTCTTTTATCTCAATCCACAAATGAAAAGTTGATTCAATCCATTTTGGTGTGATTGGACGATCATTCCAGCAATAATTTTTTTTTTTGCTTAGCTTTTTTTTTATATCTTTTAAATAAATTTAAAGCCAGAATTTAGATTATTTGATTTTTTTTTTTTTTTTTTTTTTTTTTTTTTTTTTTTTTGCTTAGAAGTTAAGATTTAGTGTTTTTGACTTCCTTTCAGTGCTCTTCATGTTTTGCATAAAATGTCGTAATTGATCCAATGAAAAATACTAACATGCTCCAAAAAAATTATTTTATTTAACATTAATTAAAAAATACGCCTCTTAAATATATTTTTTTTATGAATTTCTGATAAAAAGAAAATAAATTGTAAAGAACATTAAATAAAATTTATAAATAAATTTTTTTATTTGCAAAAAGTTTCAAAGCGGTGAATTAGCTGGCGCTTTTTAAATGGACTGACGCAGAGGAATCTTTCCCGTTGATTTGGAAAACTTCTACCGTCCCATTTACATGCTTACCACCAAATTCCTATGTATTTGCATATCTAACACCTAAATTTTAGAATTTACATTTATATCACCCAAACCTTTCATATCACATAAAAAATACCACCATTTTAATTATTAAAGAATAAAATACACCTTCCCATGCATGGATAAAATGGTATGTATGTCAAAAATTAAAATTTAGGTGTTAAATATGTAAATACATAAGAAACTGAGTGGTATAAATGTAAACCTTCCTATTTATTATGAGGAGGAGAAAGAAGAATCATATCTTATCAACATCGAATCAGAATTTCGACTATAAGTTTTAAAGTGAAGGAATTTATAAAGTTTAAAATGGCACTCGAATTCATTCCATATTAATTAAAAATAATTTAAAAATAATTTATAAAAATCTAAAAAAATCGCGTTGGGCACTCACTTTGCCCAAAAAAAGTTAATAATAAGGAATTTTTATAAATATTGCATTAGAAATAGTATTATTTATGTATCTCATATTCTAATGTTTAATTTTGCAACACTAGCTTAACTCCTCTCCCTTGGACTTCTCCAATAAACATCCACCAATCTAAAACGCACTAATTTCATAAAATTAAATTTTATGTGTGAGATATAGGACTGTAAATGAGCCTAGCTTGAGCGAGCTCAGACTTGGCTCTTGTTTAACCCGTTCGAAATTGCTCGTGTTCGAAACCTGCTCGTGAACAGTGTGTTCGCGTTCGGCTCGAAATTGTCTCGTTAAAATTAAATTGAAAAAATAGATGTAGAGTGCTGGATTCGAACCTGGATCAAATATATGCAAAACAAGACGCATAACCATATTACAACAATACCAGTTACAATTTAAACATAAATATAAATATATATAATATATTATTATATAAATAATATAATATTATTAAAAAAATTATATAATTTTTCTTATTTCGATCTAAAAACGAGTTGTTCGCGAACAATGAGCTTTTTTTGACAGCCCTAGTGAGATACATAAATAAATAATTCTTCCGGGGCTATGTATATAAAAACCCCTAATAATAAATATAAAAAAAAGAAAAGCAAAAGTCTTTATTCTTAAAAAATTGCATCTGCTTCCAATTCCGGTTTGCTTTATTCGCGTACAACAAAAGCCATTTAAGAGCTTTGAATGCTTCTGTTTGGCCCAAATTTGTCTATAAATATTAACCACCGGTTCCTCCCACTATCATCAAAACATGGGAGGCAGCAAAGGCGGCGGAGGCAGAGGCTCGGGCGGCGCCGGCAGCGGTGGCCGGAATTATTCCGGCGGTAAAGGTGGCGGTGGTGGGATAATGAAAGCACCCGGAGGTGGTGGAGGCTATATTTCGAGGACAACTTTTGAAAGTAATCCAAAGGGTTATTTTCAAGGGCTTCGACATGGTAATGGTGCCGCCGGCGGCGGCGGCGGGCGGTGGCGGTGGAGGTGGTGGTGGGGGAAATAAAGGTTCGTGCTATATTATGTGAGGTGTAATCATGAACATAAATGATTAATATAGATATTTTGTGTTATTTTCAAGTGGTTTTTTAATCACTTGCTTGCTGTTTGCTTATATACTCGAATTAATTTTCTGTTTTAACGCTTGTGGTTTCAATATGTTTTGTTAGTACAACTATATATATGTATATATATGTATGTATGCAGTGTCGCAACCCAACCCAACCCGTGGCCTGTTGGTTGGCGGGGTTCACTGGAAATCACCTCAGGTCACGGGCCGTGGCGCGGGGTTCTCAAATAGTTAGACATATGGAACGGCCTCTCATCATGTGGGTGTGTGTGTGTGAGAGAGAGAGAGAGAGAGAGAGAGAGAGAGATGTAATTTAATGTTTTATATGATTTTTTTTTTTTAAATTTGTTTGATTTTTCAAAATATTTTGTTTGTTTGTTTTTTTAAATTGGGAGCCAAATCAGCATTATATTAAGTGAAGTAAATGAAACAAGTAAAGAAGAAATTACAAGTAAATATAGCAAAAAAGAAAAGAAAAGATGGAAAGCTAAAATGAGCTGTTTGGCTAATCCATGCACTTGTTTGGCAAAGAGACTCCATTCATGTCATTATGTCCGCCATCCTAAATGTGCGAACGATGGTGCCGATCGTACCACAGCGTTTGACGATGTGGTGGAATCCACGTCTCCAATTTATCAGGGTTAATATTTTTCCCAAAAGAACACCATTAAACTCGCATGTGAAAGCAAACTAAGAAGCAAGCAAGAGAAAGAAGCCGCTGGTGACTTCAAAACAAAGCAGAAACAATGGTGAAAATAGTGGAGAGGTAAATACAAATGATATGGATTAAGAGCATAAAAGAAGAGGTAGGCACACAACACGAGAAGTGAGACTAAGCAAACAATTAGTATAATCTTTGAAACAGTTAAGAGTTCAACGAATAAGATAGAATATCATTATAGCTCGATAAAATCACAAAAAAAAAATAGAGCAGCACTAAAAAAATGCACCCATAACGCTCACAATAAATCCATCAAGCTCAGCAAATCAGAGAACCAAAGCCACGAAAAAAGAGAAAATTTGTTGCCATCTCCGCATATCGGAACAATGGGCCACTTGTGAATGACTGCAGAACCAACCATTTTCTTAGGGCTAAACCCCTTTTTGAGAGGGATGAGGAAGTGATTTTATAAGAGGGATAAAAAAAATAAACTATCATCTTATATAAGTAAAAATTTAGAATTTGAGGCGAGCAGCTAACTCTCCTAAATTATTCACGAGTCCGCCTCTGACAGCGTTAGGGCCCGGCCCATTCTCTGTACTTGCTGACCACACATAATTTTTTAAAAAAATAAAAAATCGGCCCAAACATCGAAAGTTCCAACCGAAACTCAGGCTTTGTTAAGGGGCGGCGGCCGGCTTGCGGAGCGGTGCGACACCGTTATTCTCAGGCGTTTGGGGAGGCTGTGCCGCTGCATCCTATCGTGACCCCGAATGCAGAAAGCGCTCATGGACCCCCGTCCCAACTTTGCCTTCCTGCCCCGTGCCCTTTCTTCGTATTACCCCATCTGAAACAAATTCGGCCCGGATTTTCGTCCTCGCAGGCGACAAACATCTCCTCTTTCCTCATCTTCTCCGAAGGTCCTCCTCCTCCTCTCACTCAGTCTGGATTCTCATCCTCGCAGCAACGGTAAAAAACGTTGTCGTATGAATGCTTTGGATCTGTTATGCCTCTTTTGCCCTAATCTTCCCAAATGTTTCAGCTGCGCGGTAGCGGTAAGAAACAAGTATCCCATAATTATTTTCACACAGCTGTAACAAACAGACACTTAACTTCCCCACAACAGCTTCCTAGGATAACACAGCTACAGCTAAAAAACTAAGAAATCACAGCTGCTGCATCAAACAGAGCCTCACTAAAGCAATCAAGTATAGTATGTTAAAGCTGTGCAACATAAAAGTTACAATTAAAGCCACAAAAAAAAAAAAAATTCTTAAAAAAAAATATAGTTTTCATTTGTTTTTTGCCCGGAACGTTACCTGTAGTAAGAAATAATGTGGGGTTAATGGTTATATTTTCATATAAAAAAAGACATTTACACAGATACCGCTCAATTCTTGTGAATTACATATCAAACAACTAATTTTTTTTTTATATATATTTAGGGTATGTTTGGCGCAGCTGTTGATTATTTTTAATCTATTGATAAGCAGGTTATTCTGATAATCTGATAATCTGCAGATTATCAGAATAAGCTGGCTTGCTGTTTGGGAGAGCTTATTTAGAATAGCTTATTGATAGTTGTTGTTAGATAAATGATCATTATGCTCATGTTTGATGAAACTGTTTATAACAGAACTGTATATAATTATTTAATTTTTTTATAAACTATCAACTTATTAGCTAATAAATTTTGATTAATCAATTATTAATTACATAAATAAAGTATTTCTTAAAAATTTATTAAATAACTTAAAAATTTTGATATATTTTTATTCATTAATCAAATATTAAATAATTACATACAAATTTATCTATTATAATTAAATTGATGATATACAAATTAATTATAGATTCTTAAATTAATTATAATTAAATTTTTGATATAATTAATTATAGATTCTTAAAATTATGATATATAAAATTATTTTCTCAAAACTTCCCATATTTGCCCCAAACCCTTGCTTATGTCACTCCCCCTTCCGGTTTCGCCCAAAACCTTCGTGAACAAAACATAATATAATTGTGTCTATTTAAAATATTTTATTACTTTAATATTTATTTAAAATAATATTTGAATAAAAAATATTATTTTTAAAACTTTGCCATTTTTTTTGAAGGTATTTAAATAAAATGTAGGATACATAAAACTACAACGGCATCATAAATTTAGAAATTTAATTAAAAACTTCCTACTTTTAATGCATTGTAATTTTGGAACATAGCTCCGAATCGAATGTACGGAGGTCGCCCCCACCTTCCCCCGCAGGAAATACTGACACGCGTCACCCAAGTAATGGCTGCTGCCCCCCTAATAAATTGACACGCGTCCTTCAAAGAAAGCTGGTCCCGGCTCACAAGCTTTATCGGTCAATAATTGTCAAGCTCATTGTCACTGCTGATCATTATCCCTTTCTATTATTTTTTAAATTTTACGAAATAAATAAAAGCTGATCCTGCCCCCACTCTCGACATCTCCTGCGACCTTGTTGTTTCGCCAACCGCTCCCACCTTTGCTCGTGTCTCCCGCCTCAGTTCGCGTCTCCTGCATTTCCTTAGCCCGAAAGCATCACTTCGCCTCCTTTTCACGATAAATGGAGCGGCTCTTCTTCAGTTTACACACGGTCTTTTTATGTTCTTCTTTGATAGTTGTACTTCCACGGGATAAATGAAGAGAAGTGCATGGAGTAGTTCTTTACGGTAGAGGAAGAAGAAAGAAGAAGAAGATTGTTCTCCTTTGACTTCTTTTTGGTGACTTGTAACAGAAGAGAAATCGAGTTTACTTCTCTTGTAAGTTTATCTTCTTCGGTGTATCTCAGTATAGAGAGAGAAGAAGAGAGAGTACGAAAGTGAGAGATCCCTCTTGTAAGTCGAGACAATCGATTGTTGTATATTCCTCAAGTAGTAAAATTCTCTGTAACTCTGTGGATGTAGTCAATTTGTTGAACCACGTAAATATGCGTGTTTCGCTCTGTTACTGTTTTCTAGTATGAATTTTCTCGTCCTATTTTTCGCTTCGTCGAATATCGTTCTTCTATTTTCTATATATATATATATATATATACCAAAACACAATTTTGATGCAAAATTATATTTTATTTTCATCCAAATTAAACAAATTTTAAAAAATTCTACTTTTCTATAAATAGTGCCCGAAGGCCCCTTCTACGTCCACAGAAAAAAACATGGGTGGCAAAGGCGGCGGAAGTGGTGGAAAGGGAGGCGGCGGAGGAAGTGGAAAAGGAGGAGGCGGGGGAGCGGGTGGCAAAGGAGGAGGAGGCGGCGGCAAAGGTGGTGGTGGAGCTCAACAATCCTCCGGCAGCAAAAGTGGAGGCGTTGGTGGGATGATGAAAGCCCCAGGGGGTGGTGGAACTTATATTTCTAGGCCAACTTTTGAGAGTAACCCACAGGGTTATTTCTCTGGTCTTCACCATGGCGGCGGAGGAAATTAAGTACGCTGGATCTTGTCCTGCTCTTTCTCTATGTACACTATGTAATGGGTAAACTATAACCATGAATGTGAATAAATAAAGCTGTAGTATATCTTTGTAGTGACCTTTTAATGACCAATTTCCTTGCTTGCCTAAGCTTTAAATCTGTGTTTTGCACTCATTTTATTTTATTTTATTTTATTTTTTCAAAAACTGTACAAATATGTTTGGCAAGTAATTAATTTAGTAGGGTTTATAACTACTAAGAGTATGTATAATATATATTAGAATAGGTGAAATTAAATAAAGGTAATTCTGTTTGTTTTCTTGTAATAAATTTAGATTATTTTATTAAGTTATCACGCTTCACTTTGTTCTCTTTTATCTTTTGATAAAATTGCAACCATAAGTAAATAATTTATACCCTCCAAAAATTGATTAAAAAATTAACTATTCATGTTCTAGACATTATAATTTCATGATAATTATTATAAATTCCAATATGATACATAAATCATAATACAAAAAACGTTTTAATTATTTTTAATGTTAGCTTAAAAGCATTTAAATGCATAAAATGTTTTTTTTTTTTTTGAAATATTTAAAATTTAAAAAGATCTCCATCATGACCAATGGATCTAAAGATAACCCTAAACCTATTATGGAAAAAATATTAGGTCAGGACTTTAAATCATCCGGAGTTCAATAAGGAGGCGCCATGTGTAAAGTGGACTCATCACAATAATCAGTGATTGGTCCACTTTACACATGTCGCTCCCCTATAGGATTCCGAATGCATCCAGAGTCCTGACATAATATTTTCTCCCTATTATGCTTGACTAAAGCAGAATACATTCAAGAGGGATCAATAATCCGTGACGCAGCAAGAGAGTTGAGCTTAAAATAAATACAAAAAAGACATAATAAATAATTAATCAATCAAAATCCAAGCATTATATCGTACAGTTCTGTTTAAACTATTTACAATAAAACATAATAAAAAAATAATGAAACAAAATAATATTACATTCTTCTCAAAATAAATACAAAAAAAAAATAAATCACTAATTTATTAGATGAGCCCAAATAAATCAATGTTTGCTGCCGGTCCAACCCCCTTTATTTTCTCCCCATGATTGTTTTATTTTTGAAAAAACCATTTACAAAAAAATTTAAAAAATAAAAAAAGCGACCATATTTACTTAAAAAAAAAAAGAAAAAATAAGTGAGCCAAAAAGAAGAATTTTGCAGGCCCACCATTTGCTAGTGCTCAACATGCAAGAGAATAATTTCCTCCAAAAAGTTTTCATTTTGAACTGTCAGCTCTCTATACAGATCCGGCCTGCAAAGATTGTTGATCATATTAGACAACAAAGGCATAAGAATTGGGAAAAGAAAATTTGGGTCATAAGAATATGGGATAATTACATACAGGCCACCCAAAACATTGCTATTTACAAATCAAATACCTAAATAATTGTTTTGAACTACCTAAACTATCGAGAATTTGATAGAAAAGAAAAAATATGGGTTGGGGATTTACCATGAATATTGATAGTTGAGTGAGAATTTGAAAAATAGATGAAAGAGGGTGGTTGATTTGTAAATAGCAATGTTT
>NW_018164814.1:1471085-1498822 GCF_001263595.1 Phalaenopsis equestris
TGTGTGGGTGTGGGGGGGGGGGGGGGGGGGGGGGGCTGTATGTAATTGCCCCCAACATTTGTGTTTTTACATTCGTACGACCCAATTCTAACACCTAAACTTACACTTTTTTTATATTTACACCCATCACTATTTTAAGTTATAAAAATTGAAGTAAACCTTTTTCATCCATAGATAAGGTGGCATATATATATGTAAAAAATTAAGTTTAAGTGTTAGATATGTAAATCTTCCAATTAAAATTCAAAGAAATTTTGAGGTTTACTTTTGAATCTCTTGAAGTTTACCTTTGAATCTCTTGAACTTGCCAACAATCTCCTATATTGCTCTCGAGCTTCTGGGTAAAGAACCATGGATTTGACTCTCTGTAAGGCTTTCTCAAGACAAGCAGCTTTCTGTTTCCGGCCGACATGAAGAAAATCATACTCATCTACCTTGTCAACCGCCGGATCGGCACCGCCGCGGATTGCATTCTCAGCACGAAAACCACGCAGACCGGAACGTTTACGCCTCCAGCGTAATATTGCCTTCTCTACAATCCCAACGGACCAAACAAACTGTTTATATTGCTTACGAACTTGATGCCCCCTTACATGTGCCTGAACAAACAAAGCGATAAAATGTCACAAACAATAGATAAATCATAATAAATTATGATGTATGAAAATTAATCTCATTCAGTGAAACAGGAATACTGGTAGAAAGTCTGATTTTACCAAACAATAGAAAGATCATAAGTTATGTTTGTTGTGCATGAGAAATTACACTGGTGGAATACGAGCGTTTATCATTTTTTAATTTTGCATGAAGAACTCACGCAAATAGAAAAAATAACAAGTATAAGAGTCTGCGCTAGATTTTTTGTGAAAAACCCAAAAGAGGAAAATCACTGGGATTGACCCAAGTTGAAAATGATTCCACCAAGTAAATGTAAATTACAAGACTTCACCCATTTCTTGAGTAGGAGAAATATTATAAGAGTGAGGGTTCCACCTAGACTTTTGTTAGAAGAATATAAAATATTGGAAAAGTGATAACAACCCGACTGTGGCGATGAAATATCAACAATTGTGTGAGACATTCTTCATAATTAATACCCAAATTCAAAGTAGTCCATCGACCCAATGTGATCTTCTTGCTCACATAATATATTTTGAGAATTTGAATGACTTAATGATATCAAAATTAAGCGATCTTAAGCTCATTGGATCCTACAAGTCAAGACACTCAATTCAAATACAAGTTTCTTGAAATCTAAGTATCCATGCTTCTTAAAGTTGATTTTGAAAGCTTCTAAGCTCAAGATGCAACGAGATTCATGTTTGATCAAGAGTATGTTTCAGGGATGTATCAATTTTATATGGCAATACATCTCATTCAAAGGAACAAAAAATGACAGGCAGAAAAGACTGTTTTATTTATAAACTGCATATTGAGAAAAGTGAAATAAATCGCCAACAAACATCTTGAACTACTGAATCTGCTAACAGTTGAAATGGAATTACGAACTCTTTCCTCACTAAACTGCATAGTAAACATATGACATACAAATCAATACAAATGGATTGCTTTGCTCTTTTCATCCCAATTCACTAGTTTTTACCTGCTAAAATATGTTACCCTGCTCATATATTTTCTCTCAACTTTAGATTAGCCTCCGGTAATTCTCCCTGGCCAAATATTAGAAACTAACACATCTGCAAGTCCTCGGATAAAAAAAAATTGTTTTCATAAGCAATACTATGCATGCTATGATGAGTAATTTTAGAATAAATCAATTGAAAATCAAGCCACCACCAAAGAAATAACTATAAAGCATGTCATCTACGGGAAGGAAATTTGAGAAATGAAAAAAAAAAATATCGATTGCAACAACTTTTCACCTCATATATTTCTAAGCATTCACAAAACAGTTGAGAAATAGAACTCCTAATCCATTAAGTATGAGAGTTGAAATGCGGTGTCTTCCTCGGCAATGAAGAGAATTTCTTAAAGCCAGCATTACAAAGATGATTACAAGCAAACACCACACATCTAATAAACTAATGTTGAGGAGATGCATATCATGATACTAATTTAAATTCATAAGAGTAGAACTTACACGAGAACAGAGTAGTTGAACAATTCTAAGTTGGCTTGACAACTCCAAAAGTAGCTACAACTTTCAAATGCATTAAACTATTCTGTTAGGTTAATTCTAGTCTACTATTACAAGTCTTAGTTTAAAATTTTCAAAAAGTTTGTTTTTTTTTTAAATTTACTGGTTTACTTTAAAATTAAAGTTAACTAAATTAAATAAAAACCTAATCTGAGAAGGTTGGTTAAAAATTTAAAATTTTTTTATATGATTAAAATCTCTTTCTCCTTACGATGAGATTATAATCAGTGTAGAAAACAAACGTTTAAAGTTTAAAATGTTGTATTGCGACAAATAGGAGCATAAGTGCTTCTTTGACCACTTTCGAGTGCATAAAGAACATTGACTGATCTAAAGTAAGTTCCAGCTTGTGTGGTAGTGTTGGGTAGATTGTAGCCTGCTACTTCTAGATTACCCACTGGGCCCTCTCTATAGAACCTACCAGGGACCCTTAATTCTAACTTTAGACCAAATTGGTAAAGGATCTAGCCTGTCACCCTAGAAACACCAATTCTATGTCCATAAAGACTTATCTCCCCATCTATTTGTACTCTCTTAAGATTGTGATTCCTCTCCTTGTAAGGTTAATGTGGTACTCATTAGTTGGGTGAAATCATAGCCCTCCCGAGCCTTTATGTTTCACAATAGATTTTAACATTACAAGTGATCAGTTTGAAAATTAAATTAAGAATCGGTGAAAATACCATCACAATTTTAGAATAAAAGAAATTTTCAAACCATTCTAATCCCACACATGATTAACTCTCATCACAAGGAGAAAGAGTAAGGAAAACTATTTACAAAGCATGAAGAAAACACAACAAAAACTTCGTTTAAATCAAAACAATATCACTAGAAAAGCGTTTACAACAATTATAAGATAATGAAAAACACAATACTTAGTTTTTTCTCTCTTAAAGAAAGATGAAAATCCCTCCAACGAAGTCTTCTACTGATCCACACAATGCTCATACAATTCCTTATAGATATCTCTCAAAATTCCTCACAAATCTCTTCATAAAAGGTATAAATCTAAATTTCCTACTCCTATCTACGACCTCTAGACGTTCTTGGAGATTTCAAGAGTTTGAAATGCCAAAATGTGCATTCCCAAGTGCCAAATCATGCTTAAAAACTCCCAAAAACTAGCAATAACCGTCCGAAACGATTACTAGCGCTATGATTCCAAAATCGGCGCTATGACGTCCGTTTATCGACGCGACTCACGTGATGACACTAGTTTGGGCGCTATGACGCCAGTTCAAAAGTTGAGGCGGCTCCAATTCGCTTTGTTTCCCCCCGTTTCAGCTCTAATGTTGCTCCAACAAAATGCGCCACATCAAATTTTTTTTTCTTGCTCGATTTGGCTCAAAATTGCACCCTTTTTGTTTCATTTTCTCCAAAAATTCATTTCTTATAACTAGAACAAAAAACATGCAAAATATCTTTCATTAAAGCGCAATATCATAAAAAAATGTACAAAAAATGAGCATTAAATGTATATTTAAAACAGATAATTTTAAGGTGTATTAATGACGGTGGCAAAATGATGGATGTTGATGATTATCGATGTTATTGGGCAAAAGGAGACGGAGGGCAATAGAAATCGTTAGCGCTCGTCGACGGGCCAATGTTAGAAATCAAGTGCTAGAAGGTGGTTAGCATGCTTGCCCTCTGATTGGACGGAAGGTTGTGTGTTAGAAAAGGCAAAGGAGATGAATAGACAAGTGAAATTCCTCATTCGATAATTCTTTTCACCTAGGGTTCATCTTATGGTGCGTTTGGGGCAGCTTGTGCTTATCCTGAAATGTGGCTCGCGGGGTTCGGCCAACGGTCTGCTTTTAGTGTGAAAGCCAAACTGCGTTTTTGTATAAGCTGCCGAAACATGTTTTCCAAATGGTGAGGCTGCATTTGCACTTATAAGCTGCCCCAAACGGGTCCTTAAGTGAAAGAATCATGACTAATTTATACTTATTCTTGAAGAAAACATTCTAATCATTTCCTTTAAAAATAGAACATATCACAAAAGTAAAAATTAATATGGATTTATTGATATTTTCAAAATAATCATATCACAAGACTTTATTAATTCCTAAAATTGCAATGATAAGTTAGACCTTCTAAATGGCCATGAAAAGTTTTTAGTAATGCTTCTAATTGCTTAACAATTTTTTCTAAGACAAATATATTAACTAAATAATAATATGAGTATATCAAAGGTATTTAATAAGAAATGCTAGAGCAAAAAGATAAGTATGACCAGGCAAACGAAAAGATAAAATAATTTCATCTGGATCATTTTACATGGAGACTAGTCGAGATAGAAGAGCGGCGATAAATTTTCTCCTGATTTCTACCCCTTAGAGTATAAAATACAATAAATATTGTATCCATTAGTGAGTCAGCATTTTTAATGTTGTAATTAAAATCAGAACCAAATTGTGAGAAATATTCATCATTTTCTTCATCAAAAATGAAGGTTGAGCTGCTTCATAAACTTGTATAGAATTGTCAAGTGATAGTATTAGTAGTAGATTACGTACTTAACACCAAGGGGCTAGGATAAGCAGAAGCATCAACCACTCTCTCTTGAAGAGGAGCTGAATCAAGATCCAAATTTTGAGAATAGATTTGAACAATAGAAAGATGATTTTCCATCAAGCGGTCCTATTGTGCAATGTCTCACAACTTAAATAGATGATTTTTAAGCTTTGGATGAGCCTTAAAACATTCAAAAGAATTTGCCTAAAAATCTATCAAAAGGAGCAACATGATGGCATATTTTCACATTCTACTTTCTGCAAAAATTTGGTTGATCTCTTCATGAAAAAGTGCAGCGACGTTCAATTTCACCCAAACTCTGGCCACAAATAGCCTTAGAAAATAAGTGGTTGTACCATCCATCCATAAAGGTTTTTTAAAGATAAGAATGAAGAGTTAATGGAGACTCCACGGAACAATCAAAATAGGGATATCATTTTAGCATATGCATTGAGAACCGATTAATATGCTAGGATTACCAAAAAAATTATCTTATGAAATCTGCTCCTAATGAGAGATTTATGATGACACGTCGAAGGTGAATGAGCCAAACTGATATTTCACTAGGCGCATACACATGTTGAACATGCCTATCACACGTCTAACTAAAAATAAAAAAAAAATTCGAATATGCATGTTCTTAAAAATTGCGTTTAGGTTTTATAAATAGTAATAAAATGTATAATAAATATTAGTTTTTAATGATATATGTTGCACCGAATAACTGATTTATTTTTTGCATGTAATATTCTAAAAAATATTGAATAACATATTTATTTAGTTTTTGTTAAATCAAATAACTAAGATTTATTTTTTGTATGCAACATTCTAAAAAATTATTGATGATCATATTGCTTTAATTTTTGTTAAATTTGATTATTTATTATTTTTTATATTTTTTAGTTTTCTTTTACCTTTTGGATTATGAGTAATATGATAATCATATGTCTTTTTCAATCTTAAATATCATTACGTTTTCATCCTCATAATATTAGAATCTTTTTTTATTTATTCTTAAATATCATTATATTTTCATCCTTATAATATTTATCCAATTTATGCAAACTACATATTATTTACAAATTATTATTATGATCATCATAATTATATATATTATTATGCCACGTAATATCATGTTTGTATCCCCATGTTCGTATCAATGCATCATAGATAGGAACCTAATAGCTTTAGATCCAACACAGATTTACGAATTAACTCCATGCTAGGATGACTCAGAGAATTTGCTAATAAGTGAGAGGTTAAGAAGCATGACAAGCACTGAAATCTCCTCATAAAAAAATAGAAGAGCATGCTTCTCTTGGAACTATTTATATTGAAGATTTTAGAAAGTATGATAAAGGAATAGTGGAGGATAATTGATTGGGTAGGAAAAATATCCACTAACATCACGAAGGAGTATGCAGGTGGAGACGGGGAAGGCTTAAAAACTAGGTAGAAGTATGAGCCCTAGAAGAGAAGAACCTCCTTCGGGAAGAGGGGTTGTGTCAACTAAGGTCCTAGAAGAAGTTGATATATGAGGACTTGGGATACGGAGATGCTCTGATGAACAACAAAGTAAAGATCCCCTAGTAGATATGAACGTAAGCGATGCACAATCTTGAACATCAGAGAGGACAAGAAACCAATCACCAATGACTTTAACGATGACAACATGACATAACTAACTGTCATGGCAAAAGAGGTCAGCAAATATGCTGATGCTAGTGCCATGAGGGGGCGTCAGTGTCAACAAAGCCGAATATCCTGCAAAGGTCCCACACCAAAGCAGTTGCGAAGGGGTGATGTAGAACACAACAATGTCTTGGCCATCGGCAAAAAGGTCGCACTGAAACAATGGCTAATTCTCGCAAGTGAGTAGGCTTGCATGCTTAGGAAAATCTGCGTGTGAATGTAGCCACAAACGAGCCATGGAAGATCATTAGAAAATACATGATCGAACAACGATGGCACATATCAAAGGTAAATCTAGAACAAAATAAGAAAGATCAAGCATGCGGCTTGCACAAATGAAGCCATACATAACCGAATCCGACAGCACAATAGTAGATGACGCTGGGAGCGTCACATTGTTGGGATCTTGCCGAAGTGTCACCCTGGAAGTCAAAAAACACGAAGTGCTTAACTTAGGCTTAGCTAGACTCGAATCAAGGGTTTCTTGAACCATTAGGTTCATCTAGCTAAATCACATTATTCCGAATATAAGCTTGCAAAAAAAAAAAGAAAAAAAAGAAAAAAAAAAGGAGTTCAAATGATCTTTGAATTAATGTTTGAAGTTATGGGCCCACATGCTTGAGTGCTTTGAGATCTTAAATTGGTATCAAATTTTGTTTTTGATTTGATGAATTTTTTGTGGTATATCAAGAGGGCAAAAATGTAAAGAAATAATTAATACAAAATTTATTGATATTTTCACAAGAAGAATATCGCAAGCTTTTAGTTCAGGGCTGCCAAAGAAGAGCGACCCCTCTTGAAAATAGTCTTTAACTAGAAAAAGAAAGATTGATTCAATTATAAATGTATCTCTAATAGGGATAGCTTCAAAACGCATTCAAAAAATTATTAAGCAAATTAAATTATCCAACATACCTGTATTTTCACAATTCTGTTCCGGATTTTCAGAAATTCCTTGCGCCTCTTCCATCCCCGATACTTTTGCTGTATTTTAATAGCAGAAGCATGTAAATACTCATTAAAGCGACCAATCTTGTGAACATTATTATTTGGAGAAGAGTGCAACAGAACTTCACAAGCATTATCAGCATGTTCTGTATTTCTTGTCAACTGTCGGTGGCGGAATGATTGAGCCCTGAAGGCAGCATAAATTCGTGCTGCAGCTTGAGCAGAATTCCTAACAGCGGCAAGCGATTCTCTCAGTGAAATCTGTCCGGTTTCAACAACAGAAGAAAATATATTTTCTTCTTCTACATTTTCAACAGCTTCTTCTGCAGCAAGACTTGCAGAAACACTACCCATCACATTTTCTGCTATGGACATTGAGTTTAGATGGCTAGTCAAATCTGCTTCCGCCAAGTACGCAGCAATTCCTTTATGCCCCCTGCTTGAAGCTAAATCAGCAGCTGTTTGTCCTACAGGAAATTTAGATGTCGGATCTTCAATGGCTCCAGGGGAAGCACCGAGCTTTAGAAGGGTAACAATTGTCTGTTCCCTGACCAATCAATTATGACAAGTCAAAATTAAATTTTATTTTCAATATTAATAAACAAAATCAAGATGTAAATAAAGTTGACACAGCATAAGATCATTGTTGAACTGATACAGAAAATACTGAATAATACTATTGTTTAATTAAAATTTGAAAATAAGCTAAAGAAATGATCACTTGTAAGCTGAACTGTTAAATCAGCAATCTTTTCAATATTAAGAATATTCATAAATATATTTTTGTAACGGATTCAGCATAAGTCACATGACTTAAGGTAAAAAGTACCAACCTTTTGCCAGGTGTTAGATATGTAAATACATAGGAATTAAGTGGTATTTATGTAAATCATCCTTTTTATTTTGCTGCATCTAACAAACAAGGAATCTACAGACAACCATGAACCAATAAATTCCCCCGAACCCAAGTTGAAGGGATATCAAGAACATGTTTGGTTCGGCGGTATCCCTGCGGCGCTGCCCGTGCCGCGAATTTGCGAGCAATTTTTTCGTTTGTTTCGGCGTCCCGCTCGCATCCTTTTTATTTTGCTGCATCTAACAAACAAGGAATCTACAGACAACCATGAACCAATAAATTCCCCCGAACCCAAGTTGAACCAACCATCCGCCTCACAAATAAGGGCCTGTTTGGTTCGGCGGTATCCCTGTGGCGCTGCACTGTGCCGCGAATTCACAAGCAATTTTTTCGTTTGTTTCGGCGTCCCGCTCGCCGCGGGCCACGAATTTGGCCGCGGGCCGTGAATTTGGCGAAAAGCCGGCAGCGGGATCGACCCCGCGCGACCCGCGTTAAGGGCAATGTTTCCTCTTCTGCCCCGTCTCGCGAAGCCGATCTCTGCCCTAGATCCTCGTCTCCCCCGCCTCGCGAAGCGGATCTCTGCCCTTCTGCCCCGCCTAGCGAAGCCGATCCCTACCCTACCCGTCCGTCCTCTTCTCTCGATCTCTCCCGAAGCACAGTGCCACACTGCGCGACTCCTTCCACCTTCGACTGAAGAGCCAAAGCCATTGACTCCTTCTTCCACCTTCGACCGAAGAGCCAAATTCTGCTTCATCGCTACCGAAGGCCATGATTCTGAGCAAAATCGGGATGGAGGGATTGCGATTTTAATTTTGTTAATTTTGTTAAGTTATTAATAAATAATGATTAAAATTCATATATTTTTAATTTAATTATAATTAGATGGATTTATATATTAATATTTAATGATTAATTAATTTATTTATAAATATTTTTTTTTTACTAAAGATATTATTTTATATTATGTTTTACACAGGTTTATTGAATTGGGCAAAATAGTCATTTTTACGGAAAAAAACTGTCCCGCAGCTGAACCAAACAGATAGCCAGCTCCCCCACAGCTGTTTCTTGGGGCAGTGCAGCTGCAGCTGCGCCAAACAGGCCCTAAATTATCATGTGCCATCACTTCTAATTTGTTGGTAATTCAACACCAGTCTACGCTCAGCTTTTGTTTTAGAATTTATGTAACATGAAAGTTACCACAGCACGTCTCAATACTGACAAAGCACGCCTTGCAAACTCTATACATCAACAAAATGCAAAATCAACTATTTCTTTCTTTTAATCTTTCTTTTATTTTAATTTTTTGGTAATGAAAATGCAGCCTAAGTTAAACTTTATTCCCAGGAAGAACAGCATCAATTCTCCTCCCGTTAAGATTTTGATTTTGTAATCTTCAAATTTTCACTTGAAAATCATTAATCAATACATCAAAATTTTGCTCCACGTATGTCTCCAATTGCATGAGAAAATCATTGTGATTTCAAAATGCAAAGTGATGCGGGTGTCCAAGGCCTAGGCGCGGCAAATTGCCGCCTCCCCTTGCCTTGGACCGGTTGGGTCCAGGCAGAGGAGGAACTGGCCAGTACTTTCAGGCAGGGACTTCCTTCCTATTTGGAGTGGGGCCACTCTTTTTTGCCCTAGGTCTATATAATTAGCTGTTATGGTGTTTTAGGGGTCTTTTTCGTATGTTTTCCATTGGGAGAGCCATCGGCATCTCCAGTTTTCCCTTCTAGATCTATGTCCAAAGACGAGTGGTGCTCCGTTTGTATCTCATTTTGAGGAGGTGATTATGAGGAGGTGATTATCTTCTATTTTCCTGTCCTTCGCATCCTTCCATCCACTGCAGCAGTCCTCAGCCCCTACAACACCCACTAGACAGCATACTTGTTGTTTCCTACAGCCGCCTCCCTTCCAACTTGCCATCCAACGCCAGCAACCCCTCTTATCTCCCACCTGCAAACCTACCACAACCCTGCCATCACCATCCCAGCTGCACTTTACCCTTTCCATACGGCTCAACACTGCACCCAGCTACCTTACTGCCACTTCCACTGGACAGACATTCCGCAACCACACCTGATGTCCCCTCTTTCTTCTAGCCACAGCATTCCTTCCACCTTCCTGCCACCAACCGCAGCCATCTAGCATCTCTTCATCCCCCCTAACTGACCACTATCCCCTTAGAGATACGACTCTAGTTGTGTTTGTGTCATAACTGTTGTTATTTCTAGTTCTGTTTGTGCAATTGCATTTTTTTATTAAGAATTCAGCAATAATATTTTTGTGTTCATGCATCTGTTAAAATTCAGAATAATGTGAAATAAAGTGGAATACAAAATTGTTACATTGATATGAACTGGAATATAAATAACCCTTACTAGAATCCTATAATAAGAAAAATAATAAAAAGAAAATGATATGAAAGGAAAGATATATCACATGATATCTCTAATAATCAATTCATATTAATTATTATGAGATATGAAAAATAACATAAAATAGGAAAACAGATAATTCCTAATTCAAGGAAATAAATATAACATAGGAAATAAAATATCTCCTCAATCTAAGGAAATAATTTATTCCTCAACTTCTTACAGGAATAAATTATTTCTTATTATAATTCTTAACACTCTCCCTTAAGTTGAAATATGGTTGAAAACCACGTTCAACTTGAATTTGAAAACATCAAACAACATCAAACAATCATCAAACAATAAGCGAGGAAGATCCCATGAAGTAGAACTTGAAGTCTTTATCATGTAGTGCAATTGTTTTTTGTTGCAGTTACTGCAGTGTCTGTAGGTAGACAGAAGGTTCCTACAGATAATGTTGCAAGGGAGTTTGCAGGTAAGTAAACAGTAGTGATTGCAGTTCTTGCAATGTATGTAGGTAAACGGAAAAGTCCTATTAGTAATGCTGCAGAGAATATGTAGGGAAATAGACAACTTTGACTGGTAGTTCATGCAGCGTTTGTAAGTTAACTTGAAGCTCCTACATGTAATGATGCAGAGGAGTTTACACAGAAGTAAACAATCGTGATTGTCTTTTGGCAATGTTCTGACAGATGAGGATCATCTCCGGTAGGACGCAGCCGGTGGAGCCGGTTTTCTCGATTATCTCGAGGTAAAGGAGGAGTTGTTGGATCGTGTGATCCTCAGAAGGAAGTACGTAGCAGACGATTGTGATGAAAAGCTACGGAAGGGCCTCGCCGTTAAGAAGAAGCATGATAGCCTTTTTCATGGCATCGATCTTGGCGACGACATTTTTTCCCTCAAGTACCAGCTTGATCTCGTTTGCCAGTGTCGGGGTGCCCTTGTCAAAGTGGACGAGGAGAGTGGATGATCTCTCCATCCTGCTGCGTGTGGAACTTCCTCAATGGTTTTGGGTCGAAGCGGAGTGGAAGGAGGAAGATGGAGTTATAGTGGTCTCCGTACGTCGCGATCCCATGGTTGACTTCCAGCTAGCTCCAATTGCGATTGTATCGCACTATCCGGAGGGTTCCTCCGCGAAGCCGACGAGGGTTTCAGAATTCGGGGAGAGAAGAAGAAAAATCGTTGTTTCAAATACCAAGATGAATGCCCCTCCCTTCCCGCACAGAGGATGGCAAGAAAGGAGTCTGACAATTCTCAAAGGAAGACCGGTGGCTAGAATACGAAACCTTGCTCTGATACTATGTTGAAATTCAGAATAATACGGAATAAAGTAAAACACAAAATTGTTTTATTGATATGAACGGGGGTATAAATAAATCTTACAAGAATCCAATAATAGGAAAAATAATAATAAAAAAATGATATGAAAGTAAAAATATATCATCTGATATCTCCAATAATCAATTCATATTAATTATTAAGAGATATAAGAAATAACATAAAATAGAAAAACAGATAATTCCTAATCCAAGAAAATAAATATAAAATAGGAAAGAAAATATCTCCTTAATTTAAGGAAATAATTTATTTCTCATAACTTCTTATAGGAATGAATTATTTCCTATTATAATTCCTAACATCATCGTTTGGGTTTTCATATCATTTCGTATCAAAGCTAGTCCAACCCTAATCCTATCCTAGCATTATCAAAATACCCCATACCCTTGCTGAAATTTTCAAACCGTCCACTCAATAATTTTTCTTTGCCAACCTACATGACCTCGTACACCTTGTTCCACTCATAGCCATTAGTCATAATAGTGACTTGCTAGATCGAAAGAATGCAATGAATCTCTTCCAACAGATAGATTCCAGAGATGAAGAATCACTGCCCCAAAGATTTGACATGAAATATTGGAGAATCCAGAATTTTAAAGTAAATGTAATTTGCCACATTTTGACGACCACATGAATCTGGACGAGTTCATCAAGTGGCTTTGGATAGTAATTGATGTTCTTGTCAATGTTTCTTACCCAAAATGATTCGTCGAGCACATAGAATTTTAGAGACGACTCTTAGAGATAGAAGAGGTAACTCCAGCCCTATAACACTTTATCCCATCTAAGCTTCTAAAAATGAATCTCATGGTATAGCACTTTATTATGTATGACACTTAGTTTTATCTTTTAACTAATGTAATGCTATGATATCATCTGTAACAGCCCGGACTCTCACCCATAGAGATATTTTCTGCTTTGGTCTAATTGTCTCGAGATTTTCTCTCATTGTTGTAAATTCCCGAGAGGTCACTCATACCAGGAATGCTCCCGTAAGATTTCAGCTTCATTCTATTTAAAGGGTTTCAAATCCATACTCATCAAGAATCGAGCCAAAGAGTTTTTTAGAAGGTTGGCTAACTGGTGGTATTGCAGGTGCCATGGAAGTTCAGGACTAGGTTCTCCTAATATAATACTTCACGTTTTTGCTATCAAACACTGTAGAGTTGGCATGTTCACAAAAGCACTAAAAGAGCACGAAATTAAGCAATTGATAACCTTAATTTTATGTGTCTAATAAAATGTATCATTCTCATAAGTCCGCAAGTTAATGAATTCACAAAAACTATTATCAAAGCAGTAAATGCAGAAAACAAGAAGCCGACGAGCAACTATTATGTCTTTCATTTGGTTAAAGCTACTTCAAAAAATATTTATATATTTTATATCAAACATAATAAGACAGAATCAGAAAGAAATTTCATTGAACACTCACGTATTATGTATAACCAGTTGGGGAGTGAATTCTAACCTTCCATAGTGTGCAGCCCAGTGAAGAGCAGTCCTTCCATGCAAATCCCTAAAATTTGGATTTACACCAGCAGCAAAGATTGGAGCCATTGCCCACTCATAACCAAGAGCAGCTGCCAAATGAATAGCTCCTTGGCCTTTGTCATCCAGAATATTTGGTCCTTTGTCATCTTCATGCAATTTGCAAACTAGCCATTCATACAGTTTTCCTTTCAGTAACTTCTCAAGCAACCCATTTCTAAGATTCCGGAGATATCCTTGACATGCTTTGGTCTCCTTCTCAATCTTTTCCCAACCAGGCTCATCATCAATCAACATCTGAGCCAAAACTTTTGTTATGATGCACTTGGCACAATTTTTAATGGAGCATAATAGTCTTTTCTCGTCTGATCCAATGGATAACATCTTTGCAAATTGGATTTGAAGGAAAATTTCATCTTCTGACACAGGTTCATCATCAATCAACATCTGTTGCATGTTTGGCGGATTTTCTCTATATTCAAATTCTCTAACTTCACTGCATGCTAACCTATTGCTGCAGGTAATGTAAAAGGGCACCCGTCCTGGACTGTGAGGAGGGGCTAGACAACGGATGGCATTTGTCATCAACACTTCAGCTAAAACCTCAACTTCCCCAAACATGCAACACCACTTTATATTACTAGGTTGTATTCCGCCAAGAAACGCACCTGAGATAAGAACCTGTAGAAAGTTATGTTAATCAAGAAGATGCTATAAGAAATAATTGGTAAGCCAATAGCTGAATTACAAAAACAGACCTTTGTGGTTTATCATCCAGCAAGAAGAAAACAACCAGTATGGGCACATACCTTGGTTTCAGCCCCAGCATAAGCCCAATTAGGAGAGAAGTCATCAATACTGAAGAGCTGCACCTGTGATAATGAAGGAGCCACTAAATCAACATCCAACTGAATATGTCGAGACATGCTGGAAAATACCTTATCATGTTGCGAATTAATAGCATTCCAGTAAGTACATGAATCTGAAGCTATAAGAGAATTATAACAGTCGCTGCCTAGTTCCTTATTCATCCATCTTTCAATGCTGTCAAATTTGTCCAAGTCTACAGGATCATCATCATATAAATACGTTCCTAAAGAAGAAACAGAGGGAACTACTTCTGCATGTTCATTGAAATCAGATTGAGGCGCTAAATCTAATTTATGCTCATGGGGCATGTTATCTATTTGAATACAATCATTATTCACGCTATCTTCATCCACAGGAGGAACAGCAACTTCAACATTTCCCTCTTCAACCTGAATGATATACATCAGGTTACAGTATTAAATTAAAATATAAAGAGGCATTTTTTCCACGTTAGCACTCCATAGTTAAAAAAATGTAAATAAATAAATAAATCTTAAGACGTCAACTTTGCCTATATAGTTTGCTTGCACATAAAAAAGTTGTAGTTTGAAACCTTCACTGCAAAGAAGAGAATGAAATATAGAAATATGACGGCATTTCAAGGTAAGAAAAGGCCCTTAAAGTTAACATTTGTTATACTTGAAAACTCAAATTAGTTTTAACCATTAATTGTCTTTTTAGGAGATATTAATTAGGATTCAGGTACTTCAATATACAATATAATGCTAAGATCCACCTAACTAGACAAGAAACAAACAAAACTAGATTAAGTCCTACAGCACTTGGAAAGCATATCATACCATTTAGAGAAAAAATTGGGGGCATATAATGCATGGAGCTCCTACAAATGGAAGGTTTGCATAGAGGCCTATTTATTTAGATTCACCCCAATATTTGTAGAAAAGTTATTTCTATGATTTGGGGGCTAAGGGCCTCCAAAACACACTAGAAACAATTTAGTCATTCTTCGCGATTAGAAGGAAGTACCAGTGTAGCACTGTAAATTTCCCCTTGATGACAAGATCAGCAAGTTAAAAAAATTGTGACCATGGCCGGCTGAACAGGCCAAAGCATAGACCGGCTTACCTTTCCACATCCCGCCTCCCCCTCTTCCCTATTTGGCGCCTACCTCCCTTTCTCGATCCCACTCTCCTTTCTTTCCTATTCTACACTTGGCTTGGGACGAACCCTGTTTGTATCATCCCTTACCTTCGTAGTTTATTTCCTTCTCCAATTCTTGCCTCTTTTATCAACTAACCTAAATTATTTATATGTGTTTGCTTGCTTAGGTTAGATGGTTGTTTGATTTTTGAATTCAAATTGCCACCGCCAGCGTTGTTCCCTTTGAGGGTTGTATCCGACGGCAAGGAAGTGTTCCGGTTATCCTCAACTGAGGTTGTGACCGTCTGCAAGGATCCGAGACAAGGTGGTGCTCTACTTTAGCTCAACTCTAACGAAACATTTACCTTGCCATACATCCTCTTCCCTGCTCCCGTTCCATCTTCCAGCCTCCGCAGCCCCTCCCCTACAGTCGCCAGCCACCTCCCAGCTCTCTTACTGCAACCGCAGTTGCAGGCCCAAACAAACCCTTAAATGTTTTATGGCACAATAACAAGTTGATAGGGCTGGGAAAAAGCCAATGCAGCTCAAAGGCTGCCAACATCAAAACTTAACCACTTTACTACAACAAGATTCTCATATTGATTGGAGCATTTTGAGTGTTGTCTTGTTGATAACTAAAAGTTGTCAATTTTTTTATAATAGAAAGCATAGGAATCAGAGTTATCGCTATTCATCAATATTCTCTATTCTTCAAGCAAGCAATCCAAATGATTGTATGTCATATTATCCTATTATATCAAGTTGTTGTAGATTTGTGGCAATATATATATATATATATATATATTATACCATGACATTATTATTAAATGCCTTTATTGTACTCTTTTCTTTATCTAATTTATTAAAAAATGATTGTTAAAAAAAAGAAAAGTCTTATATGACCAAACAAAGATTTATTTCTAGGCAAAAAAAAAGTTTAGCAACCTATGCTAACATCCTTATGCCAAGCACAAGAAGAAAAATGGTTCTATTCTTAATAAAAAAAACTATGGTGCTTAACATAATCCTAGTGTAAAGCACAAAAAGAAAACTATTTTGAACAGCTTAAGAAAATAGAATGAAAATTATTTAATTAGATTCAAATAATGTTTTAATATAAACAATAATTTTTAAATCTTGCTCCAACCCTTAACATCTTATGACTACGTGATTAGGGTTGTCAAAACGGCTCTTTATTCATGAACATCTCGTGTTGGACTCGCTAGACAGACGATTCGAACACGAACACACTTTTTGAACTGGAAATATAAACGAGCCGAACACGAGCTGAGCTTGGGCTTGCTAGTAATCGACTCGTTTACACCTCTACTCAAAAGTCACTTATGTCACGATGCTATAAATTCTAGCATAAGAAGTCGCAGTGACATTGCACGCCTAAATGAGGATTATAATATAGTAAAGTAAATTCCAAAATTTCTTTAAAATATGATAATAACACCCTTAGAAATAGGAAACCATCATAGACATGCAAATATAAACTTCTAGTAGCTTAAATAACTCATTACAACTAATATTTAAATTTCAAAAACATTTAGCAATTCAGACTGATACCAAAGTTAACCCAAACCACAATAGGAAAAATAAATATAATTAACGCAAGTAAATGTGTGGTTACAATCAAACACACTGAAAAGATAAATTACAACAAACAAGACAGAAACTCACTATCACGGGGATCCTTGAGGGCTTAACTGGCTGGGGAACAGCTGGACCGGTTCAGCTAAGGGGTTGTAGGGCCAGCTAGCTCTTATTTCAAGGCTAGGGTTGCCGTCGAAAGGGAAAGGCCCTCCATTTCTTAGTTATCTACTATATATATATATTATTTATGTCATTAGAGTTCTGTTTTGATGTGTTTTCTGTCCGGATAGCCATTCACATCCCTTGTTTTCTCTCTTAAGACTGTATCCGAGGACGAATGGAGCTACGGTGGTATCTCGCTCTGAGGTGGTGATTATCCTAGACATTCCCATCCTTTGCAACCTACCCTCTCTTGTCGTTGTCGTCGTACCTTTGCACACCATCGGAAGCTGCAATCCAGTTGTTTGCTTGCAGCCCTCCTGCTGTCTCCAACGCCTGTCTTTCCCCTTGCCGCTGCCATCCAAGACCTTTCTACTGCTATCACAACCCCCTCCCAACTTACTGTTGCTGTCGCAATCCCCTTTTCCCCTTTCTGCTGCTACCGCAATCCCCTGTCCACCTTCCACCATCCACCATCCTGCTTGTTGCCCCCACACCCAACCGACCAACCTTCTTGCTGGCCCCACACTTAACCAACCAACCTGCTTGTTGCAGTTCAGCTTATCCTTCCTCCAGCCGCTGTCTATCGGCAGCCCATCATTCTCATTCTCACCCTATCAACTTGCATGTGTTTCTGTCATTTTGTTCTTATTTTGAAGAGTCTTCGTTGCAATCTTTTGAATTTTAGCATTAAATTTCTTTCTATTGCAATTTGGGTTAATTCTGGTATCAATTGCTATCGGTGCCAGTCTAAAACTAGTCATACCCTAGGGTTTCCTAGCATCCATCACACTCAAACCAACTCTACTAAAAAAAAATTATTTCCTTATCACCAAGTACCCTCTCCACTTCCACAAATCCCAAACCCTAACCATGTCGTCAAGGAGATACATGCTTGAGCCTATCCGGAAAGAGATAAAATGAGAGCTTCATCGATTTCAGCAGAAACTGGCGGAGATTGATCAGAGAACCTAGGGGGAAATCACCCTCAATCATGATTTGGAGATTCAAAGAGAAGAAATGAACGATGACCTAAATCCCTTCCATAGGAATGACTTCAGTGATGAGGAAAAAAGACCCAGATGGTTTGAAATTCATTATCAAAGGAGACAACATATGGAGGTCAAAGAAACTTCAAAATCAAGATGGATCTACCAGAGTTCGATGGAAATATGGATCTAGATGGTTTTATCGAATGACTGCAGTCAATTAAGAGGAACTTCGAGTACAAAGTGTCCACAAAAGACAAGAGGGTGAAGCTTGTAGCCAACAAGTTGAAAAAGAGTGTTTCCTTATGGTGAGAAAAGTTACAGACAAAGAGAGAGTGCAAAGACAAGATTATTAACATAGAAAAGATGAAGGAGATGCAGCGAAAATACCTATCGCCACATTATCGTCGGGATAAGTTTTTAAGGCTCCATCATTTGCAGCAAAGAGACTGATCAATGGAGAAGTTCGCGCCATAATTTGACCAGTTGTAAATAAAGTTTGAGTTGGTCTAGCCAGCGGAGCAGATCATAGCCCGTTATCTGGGGGGGCCTAAAGCTGACTATCAGCAAAGTTGTGCAACTGCAGCCCTATTGGTCATTGGAAGATGTCTAAACCTTAGTATTAAAAGTTGAGAGACATAAAAAATAGAACAGGCAATCACCACCATTCAAAAAAACTGAATTTGGGCACATCACCTCGAGTTGCCTGACGAGTCGAGTCCTTTACAAAGCAGGGGACAATGGAGGAAGTCAGCGATGAGCAAACAGGTGAAGAATAGGGTGAAGTATACCATCTTCCACCGGACTGAAGAGCAGGGTGAGTTATACCATCTTCCACTAGATGAGGGTGAGATGCTTGTGGTTTGACGAGTCTTGCAAACTGAAGATCCGAGAAAGTAACAGTGAGTTCATCGCAACATATTCTACACCTGTTGCATAGTGAAAAGAAAGATATATAGTCTCATCATCAATAGATAAAGCAGCAAGAATGTGGCTTCTACGCAAATGGTGGAGAAATTGAGTCTAATGACTCAGAGGCATTCCCAGTCGTATTCTCAAACACGACTGAAGGAGAACAAGGTCAGTATTGACAGGTTCCTGGTGGAGTCTTTAATTGGATGTCAACTACAGGATTATATGTGATGCAACACGGTATTCATGGATGTCTGTCACCTTTGTGGGGAGACCGTGGTAATTCGACCGTAGGACTAAACATGATGGGTAATTCGACCGTACTTCTACCTTTTATGTAGTCCGAGATCACAGGTGCCCTTGTTAGCAAAGAAGCGTTGGTGGAATCAGTTTTTGATGACGATAGTGGATGATAGGACTGAGAGGTCGATTCCAGGCATGAGACAGTCACGATAGAGAGCATTTCAAAACATCACGATAGATACCTTATCGCCATGACCACCACCATTTGTTGAGGCTCAGGTTACCTTGAGATTAGGTCGGGCCAACCTTGGGTTACATTGGGAGTATTCAACAATATTTGCATGGCACGCAAGCCCAATTCAGATCAATAGTGAGCTCACACATGATTAGACTGATATGGATGTTTGCTCGTAAATGAGAAAAAATCCTCAAGTACCTTGGAGGATGGTGTAATCTCCAATGGGATCCAAGTGCTACTCGAACTACAATAAAAGAGCTAGAAGCTTTGATGAATGATGTTGAACTCTCTTAACTCTGGGAGACTGACGCAAGACACTTTAGGGGCAAAACTGGTTGTGCAACAACTGTTGACCTCATTTTTGGTGAGGTATTTCCTTCTCTCTCCTTAGAGCCTGAGGTTTAGCCTTAAATTTTTCTTGTTTGACCCTCTTAGATGACTAGTACTGAGACCCACATCATTTAGAAATTCGAGTCACTTCTTTACTCCTTTGAGTCTCATATGAGCGGTTCTGAATCATCGACATTACGTTAAGTCGATTATAACCAACATATTGAAACTCAAACTGAGTTCCTGTAAGAATAAGAGCAACACTAGGGAAACCCTTTGTGACTCGAACACTCACGAACACTGCAATTTACACATTCACACACATATACACCATAATTCACACACAATTCACTAACTTGCACAAAAATTAAATTCAAACAAATTGAAAACTCTCACGACGTGAATTTGAGTTTCTTCGGCATGAACCGAGAGGCTCGCTGCAGAGAGCGTTCATGTTGACATTGGTCGTCGCTTAAGCAAGACTAATCAGTATTTTGCTAGTCGGACGGCTCTGGTTGGATCGACGAAGGTCATTCACTACACCGCGCACGATGTTAACTTAGATTGGCCCAACCGTCAACGGACTTGTCTAGATGATGTCGAATAACAAAATGGACCGTGTGAGCCTATCCGTAAAATTGATTTTACCTAGGTAAGACACTTATATTGCTATGATTCCGCGCACGAGCAAATGACATGAAAATCGATGCATATACTGAATTAATTAAAAAAGGATGATTTTTGCTCGTCCCAGGCTTGATTTGGGCTGAACACGAGCCAATAACACCAGATCACGCGCAAATATCACGATTTGAATAAAAAAATTTGAATTTCAAATAAAGCGCCCAATCTCGCATTGTTTGAATTCGACGGGGCATTATTACCTTCTAATTAAGCTCTGCATTGATTGGGAGAGGCTCATCTTCATATTTGACCCAAGCTATTTCTTAGAAAGGCGGGAGATAAAAAATCTGGCTCTGGATCAAAGCTGGGCTGCTTGCCTCCTCCTCTCACACGCCCACCTCGAAATCCCCTGTACGGCTTCCTCTGCTCCTCATTTAGTTCTCCCCCATCGAAGTTAAGCCACACCAGTCCCCCTCTCTTCCTCGACACCTGCTCCCTTGCTCAGCCGAAGCCTTAGACGGTGCTCCTCCTAGCCGGCCGAAACTCTTCCTCGTCAGAAAACAACCCCAGCCGAACTCTAACTCCCCTCTTCCGTCTAAGCATTTGGAAAGTGAGATTTCTTTCTCATATTTTCTTCACTTGGCTGATCTGTGGATTTTCCTTTAGCTACTCTTATTTTCTGGTTTAAGACAAGGTCAATGGCTTCCTTGTTATGCTTGCAATTTTCTTTTAGAAGCCATGAAAAATTTTCTCTAATGGATTTTTGAGATTAGCTGGATCTTATGGTATGTTTATCTTAAATTTTGTGGATGGATTTTTTAAAAAGTTCTTTGCATATCTTGACTTGATTATCATTACGAAATGGGAATGGTACTGTGCTATTACTCACCTATGAATGGAGTAGCTATTCTTTAAATATGAAGGAGTTCTTTCTTCTAATACTCGTTTTGATTGTGGACGGAGTTATTTTTCATTCCACAAAAGAGAAAGAATTTACATGTAGATAAATTCTTATGTATTTAAATGCCTAAATTTCAGATTTTGGGTGTTTACATGTCCAAGCCTAAGTTTTTCAAATTTGCATAAATAAGATTGGAGTCGTATGTGTTTAGATAGTTAAAACTTTCATATAATTGAGCTCTTATTTGCTTACGTGCTTAGGCATTCGGATTTTTCATAAATATATTTGAATTCTTATGTGTTTAGATAGCCAAACTTACACACAATAGAATTCTTATGTGTAACAATCACACTTGCATGTATCCAACACCCATTTTCATAGCCTGCAACCTCACCTTCCCCACCACTGACTGCCACCCTTCACCATCATCATTGCATGCCCACAGACCGCCACCCTCGCTCACCACCCTCCACCGTCACCCCTGTCCACTGCCTGCTATCATCTACTGCATTTCAATGCATTTAAAATGTATCATGACAAACTCATAAAAAAAATTCAATGCATTTGATTTTCATCCAACGTAACAGCTTATACATTTCTAAAACGCTTGCATCCAATTACTCCACATTTCTAAAATACATTTATTTTTAAAATATCCAACCAAACAACCACTTCAATAATTTTTCTTGGATCCAATAGAACAACAATTGGTGTCGTCTGTGGGAAATGTTAGCCACGACAATGAGATCTTATTTTCAAGCTTGTCTTAGTGAATTGTTTCTCGATTTTCTCTTGTGGATGTAGGTCCTATGGACTGAACCACATAAATTCTCGGTGTTCTTGTTTGCATTTTTTTACAGTTTTTCTTTCATTTCCTGTTTCCGTTTTGTTGTCCTGCGGTTTTCCCTTGCTGTCTTGCGGTTCTGTTGGGAATAAATTTCACAACATATGGCGCCGTCTGTGGGAATTCTAGACACAACAATGGGATCTACTAAGTTCGACATCGAGAAATTCACCGGAAAGAACGATTTTGGCTTGTGGAGAGTCAAGATGAAAGTCTTGTTGGTGCAGCAAGGTCTCGCGGAAGCATTGCAAGGACCGGCGGCATTGCCGGCTGAAATGCCCGAGAGGGAGAAGAACAACATCTTGAACCGAGCTCACAGCGTAATAATCTTGAGCTTGAGTGACAAAGCTTTAAGGGAAGTGTCAAGGGAGACAACGGCTCAGGCCCCTCGGGGCTAGGTGGGGGGAACATCTATTATAGAGATTTGTAATTGGAAGTCAAGGTGGAGATTTATTATGGTGACTCCCAATTATGCGAACCAAGACAAAGCTAAGAAAGTTTAAATAGCTAATGGGTACAACGGTCATTTGGCTATTTAAAGGTATTTAACTGGTCATCTTGTATGGATCATTGGTTTATATATATGTAATGATATGTAGGAGTTGAGAAAGTTAAAGGAGAGAGTAATTCTGAGATCAAGGTGAGGAACCAAGAAAACTTGTATCGAGATCAAGATCGATAGAGAGTTTGGAACCAAAAAAGCTTGTATCGAGATCAAGATTGATAGAGAGCTTGAGGAGATTAGTTCGTCCGTGATTTTGTGCGGTGTAATCTTCAGGATTGTCTTAGTGAATTGTTTCTTGATTTCCTCCCGTGGATGTAGGTCCTATGGACCGAACCACCTAAATTCTCGGCGCTCTTGTTTGCATTTTCTTTGCGATTTTTCTTCTTTTCCCGTTTTCGTTTTGCTATACTACAGTTTTACTTTGTTGTCCTACGGTTCTCTTGGCAGCAGATTTCACAACAAGAAAACAAAAAATTTCAATTCTTCAATTCATAGTTTTCTCTCCGTAAGTCTGTTCTTCTATTTTACTTCTTATTCAGCCTTTGGCTTGTCATTATAGGTTATGTTGCTCTGAACTCTAATTATTCCATTTGCGATGTTTTTTTTGGCAAGAAAAGTTGCTTTAGGTTTACAAATTTGCATTAGGTTTTCAAAGTAACACAGCACAATGACAAACTCTTATTGCCCATTTGGCTTTCTTACATATCAACTTTCTTCTGTTTGTTATCTGGTTGTATAAATCTATTAGCTTAGAGGATTTTTTTCTTCCCAGCACGCACCACATCAACTTTTTAACTATGGCTACGCCAAGCTGTTATGCAGAATGAACTTCAATTTTCTAACTTCTTGCACCCAATGTGCACTGTGAAGCTGATTTCATCATGAAAAAGAAACATTGATATGGAAGTAAACATCAAAGGAAGATTCAAAATTCCTGAAGCCTCCAACGCTTAGTAACAGCCAAAATGCAGCTGTTGGTGATAGCTATAATCTCTCCAACGTTCACATATTGGAGATAAATCTATGAATAGATACACACTATAATTTTAGCTTCTCCAACTCTCTTGTGATTTAGCTTGGATAATCGACTAGACATGTAAGTCTTGCTTTAATGTTGAATTCCAAACATAGTAAAAATTTCCTACTTATCTATGTTTTCTAAGATCATGAAACTGCGTGGCAGACTTAAAACAATTATGAGCTACAAGAGGTTGATTTTTATTTCATATAATATTGAAGATGCTTCTGCATAGGTATATATTACGTCACCTAAGTCATATTTTGTGCATTTATGTTTAGGCTTTTTACCCCTGAAATAGTTCTTTTCCATTAATGCCTTCAACCTCATAATTAGAATATTTCAATATTTACTTTTATCAAATAAGATGTCGGTGCTCAATAGCATATGCTTCAATTAATCGGAAAGCCCTAAAATGCAACATCATCCCTTCCACTCGAAGTAATAAAGTTCATTCACCCTTGCATTGCATACTTTTCATTCATAAAGGCTTCAAGTAAATGTAATTTAAAATCATTAGCATTTACTCCTGACAATTTACCAGAATTTCTAACGTAGTTAATTATTAGAAAACAAACTTCTATGACGTTTGCATGAAACATACCTGAATAATGTCATCTACAGTAATAGGTTGAGAATATGGTTCCGGCAGAACATGAAAACCGTCATGCAATCCAGACATAATTCTATCATCATTCTGAGCAACAGAATCTCTTGTTCTTGAATCTACAGCATCAACACAACACTGTGGTTGAAACAAAAGCTTATGTTCCTCAGTATCAGTGAGATTCTGTTCTGAATCATAAAACTCTGACAGTGCTGACGCGGAATTATCATTGTTGAACTGAAAACCAAATGAACCTGTCAGAACAAGCTAGCTTATCTCAGCAAACATAAATGGATATTAACATACTACAATTCCAAAACAATATTTTCTTGTTCAATCATTATCCTCTACTACAAAACTTCAAAATAGGAATTACCTTCGAGTATACCTGCAGAAGGGGAAGTTTCAAGAACATTTTGTCCGCTGTTCAGAATAAGATTCTGTGACGTGACTTGATTCAAGAAAGAAGGATTCACTGGTCCACTCAAGCTAACACAATTCATTGAACTGGTTGTGTAAGGATGAAAAATAGAGCCCCTGACCGTAATGGGCACTGTTATGCTATTTCTAGTTAATGATTCGACTTGGAATCCTGAACCCGGTACAGACACAGCAAGAGGAATCTCACTCAAAAAATCGCCAGAATCTGCAACTTCAAATTCAGAAGATGCTGGTTGTATGTTCCAGTCTAAATTACTAGTGCTTGATGATTGTGAAGCTGGCTTCGCGAGAGCAAAAGAATTGATAGGTGCAGAACCAGCTATTGGAATAGTTTGAGCACTTTGAAATGTGAGATCAGATCCGAGTAACTGAGGGACGTTAGAACTCGTGTCCTGAATAACTTTCAATTAGTCAATATCACAGTAGCATATCTAATCAATAAACAAAGATTTTGGCCTTAAATAACACATAGCTTGCTGACCCAGTCATTAGAAGGGCAAAACTTACAAAGGCAACAACAGTTAAATAAGATAAATTGTTTTTAGTTATTTGTAAAGGCATGTGTAAAATGTACAAAAGGGACAGAATACACCGATTTTGGAATTATAAAAGCCTTTTAGCATTTATGGAAAAAGATTATGAGAAGAAAATTACAATGGCATCCCATACCTAAACTATACAGAAGAGAACCATTGTTAAGTCGGTTCCTCCTGACCAGCCCGGACCAGCCCCACCAGACCAGCCAGCCCAACCAAGCCAGCCGGCACAGCCTAAAGGGACGGAAACCGTAGTTTCTGCCTGGGAGGAGTCCAGCCCCCGGTTGGGGCCAATTAAGCCTCTAATCACGTATGCAATGAGAAGAATTAGGGGACATTTGGGGGAGTATTAGGCATAATCACCTAGGGTTTATTTTCATGTCTGAATTATTGTCGTCATATTTTTGTCTTCCTATTCCTAGGGGCGTCTAGAGATTGTGGAGAGTCGATTTATCTCTCGGATTGTAGATCACTATCAGCCAAGAATTTTTATTTTGATTTAAGTCGGTCCTCCCACTTTTGAAAATGATTTTAATTTAATTTAATATAAATATGTAATTTAAATCTTTTGAAAATAGTATTTTAATTTTAAAAAAAATATGAGACAGAACATATCTCATATATTTAATACTTTAAAAAATCTATGATATTTGTTTGGTCTGCGAACTTTTTATGTGTAACAGACAAATTTCCCTACATAATATAAAGATTAGATAGAGTTTATTTTACTTGCGTTCCAAGTTCTTTATAGAGACAAACCTTTAAAGTTAATTACATCTTAAATGATCGAAATCATTTAAGAAAAATCTCGATTAAGATCGGAAATTCTATCTTCAAGAATTCAACGTTTAAGTTTTCAATGTTGGACAAGGAAAGACAAGTGGGATTTACTCAAGTAGTAACAATTATTTAGGAGTCCGAACTAGTGAAAAAAAGGGGACGTCACATATTTCGAGGCGAACTTCGATTACTTCCCAAGCTATTCTATTGTTTGGTTTCATGTTTTGAAAATGATGTTATTAATATTTACTCCTGCCAATTATTAAAATTAGGTCTTACATTTGCACGATATCCGCTCATGCAAATAGCCTAGAGAGAGATAGGAGGATTTATGTCTGTCGGCCGTTATTTAATTTTTATAAAGGAAGATATCCGCTCATGCAAAAGAAAGGAATGATTTTTATAAATATATATAAAAAATAGTTTTGATGTAAATATGATTTTTGAAAGTAATATTTTAATTTAAAAATAGATGAGACCAAACGAGTCTCACATTTTGGATAGTTTGGATGACTAAGCACGATACCACAAATAATATACTTATCCCGATAAATAAAAATATCACATGTAGTAGGCTTAATCACCTAAACTAAAGAATTTGTGACATCCGTTTGGTCTGCGAAATATTTTATATGAGGCCAACAAGTTCCTCTACCTAAAATAGAGTTTATTTTACATGGGTTTCAAGCTCCATATAGAGGCAGACCCCTATAGTTAATTACATCTTAAATGACCGGGGTCACTTAAGAAAACTCTCGATTAAGATCAGTGGTTTTACCTTCCTGTTGACCTCATTTTTGGTGAGGTCTATTCTTCCTCTTAGGGTTTAGGATCTAGCCTTAGGGACCTCCTTTTGACTATCTTAGAACCTTAGAAATGGGACCCGCCTTGTTCTAGAATTTGAACTTTTTTCTGTCCCCTTCTGGAGTTTCGCCTGTGTGGTATCGACTTTCAGCACTTAGAAGGATGAAACAAACAC
The DNA here is from genome assembly GCF_001263595.1 of Phalaenopsis equestris. NCBI lineage: Eukaryota > Viridiplantae > Streptophyta > Magnoliopsida > Asparagales > Orchidaceae > Phalaenopsis > Phalaenopsis equestris. The sequence continues at coordinate 1,498,143 of NW_018164814.1, forward strand.
GAGGAAGCCCAAAAGGGATCCCTATAGAACCTTCCTGAGCCTTAGAGTGGTCTTTTGCACAATTCGCACTCCAGCGCACAAAACTTCGCAATTCGAAGAGTCGACGCGTCCGATCGCTACAATTCGCATCGTTTGCACTGTTACCTGTCGAAGGCTCGAGTAAACTTTTTGAAGCGATCAATCGCGGGTCGAAATTTTGTGAAATTTGAATTTTGACATGTTTTTGACCCGATTATCGACGACGTCGTCCGAGCGACCCCGGATGACAAAATGGACTGCACCGGCACGTCCGGAGTGTCGATTTTGCCTAGGGAGGACACCCATTTTGTTACAACGCCACGCGCGAGTAAATTGCATATAATTTAATATATATATGTATATATATATATATATATATTAATTTGTATAAAACTATTTTCCCCTTTTCCTCTTTAAGCCCTAACTCCCCACTCTCCGCGTCCGAGCTCTGCCTCCCTTCCTTCTCGCGTTCGCACGCCTGGCCTCTCTCTTTCTCGGTCTCGAGCCGAGCGAGCTCTTCCTCCTCCACGCGAGAGAAAGTTGACTTCTCTCGTTCTCGAGCCGACCGAACTCTTCTTCTTCTCCACGCGAGAGAGTTGACCTCGTTCGTCCTTGCCTGACATCCTTCTGCCCGCGGCCTTCCTTCCCGAAGCCGTGCCCTT
>NW_018164814.1:1499050-1499898 GCF_001263595.1 Phalaenopsis equestris
TTCTTTGGCCCGATTCGAGTGCCGTGGGTCGAGGGTGTGATCTCCTTTCTCTTCTCCTCTCTTCTCTGCCTATAAACATAGTTTCTTTTGATTTTTTTTGGGTTGTTGAGAAAAGTTTTCTGAGAAGAGAGTAACAATTTTGGCTGTGAGGAGATTGGAAAGGGAATTTCTATGAGAGCATTTCTTTGAGGTGAATTCTTGTGTTGCAGTGCTTTACTTTGGCATTATAGAGGTACCCCTTCTTCCCCCCTCTTCTTCGGTGCCCTGTTTCCTTTCGGTTTTCCTCTCTGTCGAGCCTTTGAGCTTGGCTCTGTTGGATAATACAGCATGCTAGTTCATTTTACTTTGATATATTGTTGAGATACACTTCAGGTGCATTTAAAAAATGGAAATGTGGGCATGTCCTAAGAGCTAAACTTGGTTACTTGCTTAAATTAGGAAGGCTATGACATCTTTATGATTATTGTGGCATGTTTATGTTAGAAATATATAGGGAGCTAGACATGACTTTATTGACCTCATTTTTGTGAGGTCTTGTCTTCTCCTCCTTAGAGCCTAGATTCTAGCTCTAGAAATTCCTACTGACCATCCTAGAAAACTAGAATTGAGACTCACCTTTTGAGAAATTCCAGTCACTTCTTATTTTTCTTTGATGTCTAACATTTATGGCACAAGACCATCGTCTTATGAACGAGCGGTTATGGGCTATTTTGTGAAGACTCAGAGGAAAAGTTCCCAATAGGACTTCAAGCCTTAGGAAGACATCGTCACGACCTTTAACATACACACATCAAATACACAAATAAGTGGTTCACGAATTTGCAGCAACGAAATATTTTCATATCACA
>NW_018164814.1:1499998-1501034 GCF_001263595.1 Phalaenopsis equestris
CGAAAGTGAAAGTTGAACAATAAAACGGCCGACAGACTTTGGAGTAATTTTTTGTTTTTCTTGCAAACATGTTGGGATGAGTAGTATGAAAATTTTCACTTATTTTCATTTAGCATGAAATGTTGAAGAGGTTATTTGGCCTTTCATGAATGCTAGGGAGTTCATTTCACTGTTTTATGCATGTTTGGTGCTCGGTTTTGGCTTCCTGTGGCTTTCCCTGGCTTGAAATATATGCTATGAGAAAATTTATTTAACTTGGAAAGTGTTGTAGCTTGTTTTGAGGGCTTGGTTTAGCTCCTCGTGAAATTCCACCCCTGTTCAAATATTTGTTAGAATCGTTGTATGCTTGGAATATTTAGACATGCAGGTTGTTTCTTAACTTTGGATGGCTCGGTTTTACCTACCTCGGTTTTACCTACAGACGATGGCTCGGTTTTACCTACAGACGACTGAAACTTTATTTATATCAATGCTATGAATTTATATCAATGCTTGGGCCTGTTTTAATCTTGTCGAGCTCTGTTTTGGCTTTTGGTTCTTGTTGAGCTCGGTTTTGGCTTCTGGTTCTCGTTGAGCTCGGTTTTGGTTGGGTTTAGAAGCTTGGTTTTGGCTTGAAATGGCTAGAACTTTAATTTTTATGAAAGCCTGAAGTTTCATATTGCTGGGCTTGGTTTTAATGTTGTTGGGCTCGGTTTTGGCTTTTGGTTCCTGTTGAGCTCGGTTTTGGCTTGATTTGGAGTCACGGTTTTGGGTTTGAAATGGTTGAATCTTTAATGCATTATGGGAGTCTGGATTTTAATATTGTTGGGCTTGGTTTTGAGCCTTGAATGGCTCGGTTTTGGGGTTTTTTTGGTGCTCGGTTTTTCATTTCAGGAGTATGGGATGTTGACTTTTGTGGAGACTTGAGTCTTGACTTTTATTGAGATGTTAAAGCTCTTTTCCTAGTTTTAAGAGCTCTTGTGTTTGGTCTCTGCTAGACTTGGTTTGGCTCTAAAGTGGGGGCTGTGTTTGCTTGTTTTAGTCTTTCTGGGCTCGG
>NW_018164814.1:1501547-1502281 GCF_001263595.1 Phalaenopsis equestris
TGTGGTTCATTGGGTTTCCCTCAGCCGTGAGTTTCCTCCCCTTCTGTGCCTCGGGTTTGCCTTGGCCGTGAGTCCTACCTGCTGTTCATCTCTTTGTAGTGATCCCGATCGTGAGCATTTATTTGGTTTTGTGAGAAAATTTCATGCTTATTTGATATATGAGGCTATTTATTAATTTGAAAGTTGGGGGAATTTTGATTTCAGCATGAGTTCGGAAATATTAAAGGTGGTTTCCCCGAGGTCACTCTCTTTTGAAGTTTGAGAGATTTTAAACCTTGCTTTGGAAAAGCATTTAGTGGACTTGATCAATCCTATGTCTTTGGGGTTTGGGAAAATTAGGAAAATTAGCGCGAGCTTGTTTGTTGGGAAAGACCTTGGGCCCTACTTTTCCAGGTCTTTTCGATATGAGTTTTGCCAATCGATCCAATCTCATTTTCGGTGTTTTAGATGGATCGGTGCCTCCTCTCTCTCACCCCATTTTTGTTTTTTTCTTTCCTTGCTTCATGGTTCGGTTTTTTATGTTTATGCCCGATGCATAAGTGTCCACGTATAGCATTTTCCTATACGTGAAACCATCAAGCAAGGTCGCAAGTAGTCGTTTTGGGGCGTACGGTGTTGATGATAAAGGCATACCGAAGATAGAGCAGAAAGATGTCATATCCTATAACATCAAGATCCAGGCATTTGATGAATAATAGGATATGATATCCTTTACCGACATAAGTCTAGCGGGA
>NW_018164814.1:1502461-1503233 GCF_001263595.1 Phalaenopsis equestris
CGAGTAGCCTTCGTGGACCCTCGAGAATAAATATACAGCTGAGCCTAGTCCCATACGAGTGCTTGCGGTCCCCCTCATCCGAATTTTTTTTTTGTTTTATTTTTTTTTTGTTTTATCGAAGTTTTGGGACATGGCACTCGTGTTACTTTTCCTTTCTTTCGGGATTTCCCCAGGAGTTTTAAGGATTTTCTCTTACTTGAGTCTTCTTCGTTGATTTTCTCGAGTCTTTCCGCTTTTCCTCGGATTTCCTGAATGACGTTTTCTTCCGGACTTTGCTTTTTGAGATGCATTTAGGCTTGTTATACTTAAAGAACATCGGATCTCACGAGCATACAGGTTTGCTTTACATTTTACAGCACTTAATTCTTCTGTTTCTACCTGCTACCATACTGTAAAGCATGTTACACTTGTCATGTTTCTACCTGCTACTGTTCTTCATGTATAGCATGTTATACTGCTCTTGTTTTTGCCTACTACTGTTCTACATGCATTTTATTGTTTTGTTCCTGCATTGCACACTTTATATTATATAACTTCAAGCATGTTTCCTTTTTACATAGGATGTTTAGAGGACTACAACCATATGGCCGTTTGATTTGACATTACAACTGGATACCCTAGAAAACTTAAACTCGTCATGTCGGGAAGCTTGGAGCTAGCGCAGTGGGCAGCACAACCATCTTCAATAACAAAACATGTCTTCTCCAACAAAACTATTCCTTTTCCTAGAAATTAAACAACGATCCATAGGATTTTGAGGTTGTTCGCATAA
>NW_018164814.1:1503490-1528073 GCF_001263595.1 Phalaenopsis equestris
TGATTTTTATCGAGAGTTTTCTTAGGTGACTTCGGTCATTTAAGATGTAATTAACTATAGGGGTTTGCCCTTATAGGAAGCTTTTCCGAACCCAGCTTAAAATAAACCCTATTTAATTCTTTATATTAAATAGGGGAATTTGTCGGCAAATAAAACGGTTTCGCAGACCAAACGGATATCATATATTTCTTAGTTTATTTGATCGAGCTTCATCCTCAAGTCTTGTGTTTATCCCTCGGGATATATACAGGATTTGAGGTAGAGCGCTCTTTCATTTAAACTGCGAAAAATATGAGGTCAGTTTGATTTCATATTTTTTTAAAATTATATATACATATGTAAATTAAAACGTCCTTCCGAAGCGGGCGACGGGACTTCACTTCCAGCGACCGATAGCTTCTTACGGGCAACCCCAAACAAACTCTTTAGCTGCCGACACTTCCAGATTTCAAAGTTTAGGTTTCCAAGATAGGTTTCCAAATTTCAAAGTTTAGGTTTCCAAGATTGGACATGGGAAAATCAAATGGGAGTGGCTCAAATAGGAACAATTATTTTATGGAATCCAAAGAATGAAGAATAGGGGATATCACAGATCCAGGGGAAACCCTGGTGACATCCCAACTATCCTATTATTTGGCTTGATATCTTTGAAATGATGTTGTTTAATGTTTAATCCTGTAATTTATTTAGAATTTAGGACTTACAGAATTTAGGACTTACATTTGCACGATATCTGATCATACAAATGACCTAAAAAGATAGGAAGATTTACACTGGTACAGTAACCTCGGAATCCTAAGGTGTTAGGACTTATAATTGCACAACAGGGTTATGCAAAAGCCTAAAAGTGATATGTGAGGGTTTACGTTGCGCTAGGCAAACCACCTCGAAATCCTATGAGTTGTTATTTAAAATAAGGAAAGTGATTAGTGATAAATATGTTTTGACGTTGTTCTTTTGAAAGTCCTCGTCGTGCTGCCCACGGTGTTCGCTCCAAGTTCCTCGTCGTAGCACATTCGGGTTTGGTATTAGTTTTAAAGGGTACATGTAATCATTAGGTTTTCCTACACTAAAGTATAGTGTATAATAGAACAATAAAGCATGCAGTACAATAAGAGAAGAACAGTAGAATGTACAGTAAAGAAAAAGAACAGTACAGTATGCTGTGAAGTAAAATGTTGTAATGTAAATCAAACCTGTATATCTAGGAGGCCTGCTACTCCTTTAAGCGAGCTAGTATGCATTGTATGAATAAAAGAAACATTGCATGGAAAACTCGAGAAAATCGACAAAAGATCCACGACGGAAAACTCGAGAAAATCGACAAATGACAATTCCAAGAAAATTATCAAAATCTCAGGAAGATCCCAGAAAAGGGATCACGAATGTTTTACTCAAAAATTCCAATAAAACGTACGAAAAATCCGAAAAGAGGGGACCTCAAGCACTCGGGTCGGGGCTAGGCTCAAATATAATATATTTGTACTCGAGGGACGTCGAATGCTACTATTGGTCACCCGGATGTATAAAATCCACCACTCAACTAGAAGGACGTCCTACTAAACCTAACTTAGAGGGTACTCCTTAGCCCAGTATCGGTAAACAACAAGTGAACAACCAAGTTGTACACATTTTAAAATTTATATTTTAGCATGCGCATGAATTTCAGGCATACAAAAAGGAAGTTGTATCAATTTTGTAATGAAAATATTTTTTATAAATATTGTATATGCTCTTATCATGTCTGTTCTTGTCAGTTTTGAAAAGTATAGTTGTCCAAGAGTCGATTACGCTATCGGGCGTAGGACCGCCAACAACCTAAGAAGGTACGTGTCCCCCGCTAGTTTTATGCGGTGAATGATACTATCATCCTATAGTTCATCAGGTCCCAGGATTGTGTCCTGATGTGTTGTAGGATAAAATATCTTTCTGCTCTAACCCCGGCGTGCCTTTGTCATCATCGCTCTAAGCCCCAAAACAAAACCGACCTACTTATTACCTTGCTTGATGGTTTCATATATAGCAAAAGACTATATATGAGCAATTATGTGTTGGACATAAACACTGAAAACCGAACCAAAAGCAAGGAAAAAAAGAATAAAAATGGGGATGAAAGAGAGGAGGAATTGATTCATCTAAAAGATCGAGAGAATGAAGGGTAGAGCAACCCTCAAGACTATGACAAAAAGATCTGAAAAAGAGAGCCCCAGATCCTTGAATCAATCTAGAGGATATCATTTTCTCAAATTTTATAATTGAATCAACCCAAGAAAGGTATCCTTTCCACATTTTGTTTTGAACAGGTTGAAACGTGCCTAAAACTAATGTGACAATTGTACCAACGGCTCCACCACCTATATGTACTCACACACCCAAGCCTGAACCCAAATGTGGCATTTATGTTATCCAAATTTTAATATCAAACTTCTAAAAACTCTTTTTATGAATGACAATTTGACAAGTTAAATTCTTTATGAATCTGATCTATATCATCTCATGTTTTCCAACATAAAGCTGTAGAGGTCTTCAAATTTCACAAATCAAGCAAATTCACTAAAGACAACTTTCAAAATTCCCAAAATCTTGGAGACACTAAAGTCATCCAACTCCAACTCCAACTCCAACCAAAAACTTTCCCTATCATATAAGCACGAAATCATCCAAATAAAACCAAACGGATGTCACAGGAAAAATAAACCTTATCTAATCCTTATATTAGGTAAGAGAACTTGTCGGTCATACATAAAAGGTTTTGCAGACCAAACGAATGTCACAAACTTCTTAGTTTAGGTGGTTGAGCCTACTGTTCTTATCTATGCTTATCCTTCGGGATAGTGTATTACTTGTGGTATCACATTCAACTGTCTAAACTATTTAATATGTGAGACTCGTTTGGTCTCATATATTTTAAAATTAAAATACTACTTTCAAAAATAAAAAAAATTACATATTTATATTAAAACTATCTTCATATTTACAAAAATTATCTCTTTTCAAAAATAAAAAATTAAAACGGTCGATAGTCATTCCAAAACATTGAATGCATTCAACCCAAAAATCAACACTTTAACCTTTCCCAAACCACCCATGGGCTGCACCCAAAGCAATACTTCAAATACTCGAAATAAACATGTATATGGAGATCAAAATGAAACTTTAAAGTCTTAAGCTCTCTCGAGGGAAAGTAGCACACATTGGAGGCTAAAGAAAATTTAAACCTCTTTCAAAATCATCACAAATAGGGAGCCAAAAGATAGTTTTCAAATCAGCCAAAACATAAAGCAAGACAGCTTTTAAATCCTTCTTTTACAAACAATAATAAAGGGCAAAGGCATGAAGAGACAAAGGGAATTACTCCCATATTACCCAATTCCTATATATTCACATATTTGACATCCAAGTCCCCCCAATCCAGAAAGCAACTTTTAAATAAGTAAATAATCAGCCAAAAAAAACGTCTAAACTTCTTCCAGAACAATAAGCAATCAGCCCAAAAAGCAATTGAATCTTCTTCCAAAACAGTAAACACAGAGCCAAAAGCAACTTTTAAACATTCTCTCAAATCAACAAAAATAGAAAACAAAAGGAGCCCTCAAATCCCCTCCAAATCAACCAAAACATACGGCAAAAGCAGCTTTAAACTCTCCTTCAAATCAACCAAGACAGAGCTAAAACAGCTCTCAAACATTTTCCAAATCAACAGAAATATAGAGCAAAACAGCTTTTAAACCATTTCTTCCAAATCAACAAAATAGAGAGCAAAAAGAGCTCTCAAACCTTTTCCAAATCAACAAAAATATAGAGCAAAACAGTTTTTAAACCATTTCTTCTAAATCAGAAAAATAGAGAGAGCACTAAGGGGTGAGAGACTAAGGGGTTTACTCACGTACTGCCAATATTTTATAACAAAACATAGAAGATGCGCAACCAGGATAACTATGGCTTCACCAATATGAGCAAATTACAAAACATAGGAGATACAAAACCAAGGTAACAATGGCTTCACCAATATGAGCATATAACAAAACATTATGCAACCATAAATAGATGTTATACTTCATGCATAGCTCAGCAGCCACATTGGCATATAAAAGCACGAATTTCCACTCCAGCCTCCATACCCAATTCCAAAGGGGTATCGGATAACCAGCAAAAAGAAAGCGGAGCTTCTTCAATAGAGGAGATAGAGAATCACAACAATCATGCATGAGCCTCCAGCATCGCTCACCAGTCACATTGGCATATCTAGCAACAATCACTATAAAACCCATGAATCATTTGCAGTTCTACAAAATGCTTTGGACACTTCATAAAGTGAACCTCAAATAAATGGAATAATATGCTAGTGGAAGCAACCTTACACACAACATGTGCCCAAATCAAAGCACATACTAACGCGTGCATCTCATGCGTTTCAAAAGGGGATTGATTGAATAGAAAGTGAAGAGATATGTTACCTCTTGATGCAAGCCCAAAGCAACTTCAAGAACAAACCCAGAAATATCTAGCAACATCTTCACTTACCAGAACTTCAACCACCACAAACACTCCCCTAGGGGATTTTTTTTTTCAAGAAGACAACCTATGGCCTCTTTAAAAAGAGAGGGGACTCAAACAGGCATAGCATCGGGAAGGTGGAATTTCGGCTCAAGAGGTGTTGGGAAGGGAGAGGGTCGACTGGCTGGGGCTTCGAGAAGAAGAGGAAGAGTCGACCAGCCAGGGCTTCGCAAATGTGGGAGATGTTCAGCCGGTTAGGGCTCAGGCGAGAAGGGACTGGTCGAAGGGGAGGAAGGAATCTGGCTCAGTAGGCTAGGACTTCGCTCAGGCTGAAGGAGAGGGATCGCGAGTTGCGAGAACTGGAGAGGGGGGGGAGTCCCTTGCGTTAGGGAACTAGGAGAGAAATAAAATATTTTTTTATTATTATTAATTTTATAATGTTTAATATTTACAATTCCTAGATGGCGCACTATTCGTTTGTGCACAAAACTATATCAAAATGTGTCCCTCCTACATAAAATCGACGTCTCGGATGAGTTCGCGCGCTCCATTTCGTCATTCAGGATCGTTTGAACAAGTTCATCAACATTTTGGTCAAAATGCGTCAAATTTAATTTTATTTGAATTCTAGTTCGTGATTGATCATTTTGAAAATTAATTTTAGTTTTAAAAACGGTGAAGTGTATGCAAGTGTAGGCGATGTAAATGAGGTGTGAACCAGACCACCCTAGAGCTTGATGATCTTATAGGAACCTTCTGTGGGTTTCATCATGTTAGTCTCCACCACTCAAGTACTGGTGGTCCAAAATCACACATGTGATACCCCCAAAAAGAGTCAAGAAGTGGTTTGAATTTTTTAGTGGGGTAGGTCTCAACACAAAGCTTCTAAGATGGTCAAAAGAAAGTCCTATGACTAGATCTTAGACTCTAGAAAGAAGAAAGAAAAACCTCACAAAAATAAGGTCAACAATCACCCACTGTATCTTTTGTTTGCTTGGAGATTAATCAAATTAGGCCTAATTTGTGTTTTCCCACATATTTCTTGCAATTGGTCTGTTGATTTTCGTTATGATCCGCATCAAATTGGTATTTAAACTTGTACTTGGAGAGATGGCAGCAAAGAAAGTGGATTCTTTGGAAGAGAGATTGGACAAAGAAGTGCAACAAATTAAATCTGGGATGAAGGAAAAATGGTCAATCATGGAATGAAGGTTTTCCTCCATAAAAAGTTGATTTGAGGGCTTCGACGAGATGAGGATGAGGCTTAGTGAGATGCAGTCCAAAACACTGTCAACAAATCAAATTGCAAACCCTAATCAAGGTTTGACCGAAGAATTATTGACCAAATATAAAGGGAAAGCGATCTGAAAGAGATCAGATGAGAGAAATAGCATCAACCATCGAGAACATTCTCCTAGGGTTCCGATGAGAGGTTGATTATGATTATTCGATGTAGGGCGTTAGACCTCAACAGAAGGAATGTGCTATGCAAGGGACATAGGGGAGTACAAAGAAAGAAGAAGAGAAGATGGGATGGGGTATGGCTATGATCGAAAGAGGGATTTTCACCCTAGATACATGGGGAAAACTACCGGAGGGAGAAAAAGTTGAGGTGGGGACGCTAAGATTAGGAAGTTGAAAATACCGATATTCAAGAGAGAAGAAGTACAAGGTTGGGTGTACTGGACGGAGGGATATTTCACTGTAAATGGGCTAAATGAGGATGAGAAGCTCATGGCCATAGGGTTATATTTGGAAGGGAAACCCCTAACATGATTTCAGTTGAAGAAGGCTAAATACCTAATCCGCTTGTTGGACGAATTTAAGGATTGCTTCTTGAAAGGTTTCCGATCCACTCATAAATGAGACCTACATGAGCAATTATTTGCCTTGTTAGAGAGGAGCGAGAAGTTTTCCCCATGATATTTTGTACCCTATGAGATAGTGGCATGCATTGGGACAATGGAATACTGTTTAAGGTTACCACTATCATCATCATTGCATCTAGTATTTCATGTATTACAATTGAAATATGTTATCGAAGACCACATACCCTCGTCTGCACTGCATCTGACACTTAAAAGACATGGAGGTGGTTTTGAAAAATTTTGAGCCAAAAGGGTTGCACCAAGGAGTGACTGGGGCAAATGAGATGTTGATCAAGTGAAAAAATCTACAAGATTATAAACCAATTCAGAAGTCTTATGAAATGATCCAAAAGCAATTTTCATTATTCCACCTTGAAGACAAAGCGTTTTTTTGGGAGGGGAGTTGTTTCGCTAGTACCTCTTGGACCAGCCCAGACCGGCCAAGCCGACTAGCCCAACCTGGGGAAGGGGAGGAGGAGGGGGGTGTGGAGTTTAAATGTGTTTTGGAGGTGTTTTATTAGGGCTAATCACTTGGAATTTGTTTTCATGTTTGGATTCCTACATCTTTCTTTCTCTTTTCTTGTACCTATCGGCATCTAGGGATTGTGGAGTCGATCAACATCTCAAATTATAGATCAACCATTGAATCTTGTTTGTTTGCATGGAGATTAATCAAATTATCCCTAATTTCGGTTTTCCCACATATTTTTTGCAATTACTTTACTGATTTTAGATCCGATTCGTATCCAAACTTAAAATTTTGTGTATGGGTCATAAATTACTCTCATAAAATTTCAGAGAAATTACACTAAGTTTGGAGAAGTAGGTTTCATGCCAAAAAGATCTATTATGGAAACAATTTTGTGTTGAGATAATAAGCAATTTTAAGTTTCAGCTTCAAGAATTTTTCAGAGCCCATCATTCCTATAATGGGCTTTAAGTGTATAAGTTACTACTTAAGAAATCCCAATTATCCATGTATCAAAAATAACATTGCAGTCACAAAAGAACTAACCGATTAGTATTAATATAACGTAAGGATATCTAAACTCTCTTAACAAAATTACAAGAAAAAGTTCTACCGTGATATACCCTGCACTTGCGTATAAGGTCTCAAAAATAGAACTATTTTTACTCTTCCTTCATATGCCAAATGTAAAGCTAGAAACAAAAGATGCAACAAGTGTTGGGACATAAATTACTCTCATGAAATTATAAATGGTTTAGATAAATTACACAAGTTTGGAGAAGTAGATTTTATGCCAAAAAGATCTAATATGGAAACGCCTGTTTCCTTTTTGGAGGATTCCAGCCCCTGGGTGGAGCCCATTAAGCTCCTAATCAGCGAGAAGAGGAATTGGGTGCGTGGGTGTGGTGTTGCAGTTTAAATGTGTTTTGGGGGTGTTCTACTTGGGCTAATCATCTAGGGTTTGTTTTTTAGAATCCTACAGTTTTCTTTTTGTCTTCTTGCTCCTATCCGCATCTAAGGATTGTGGAGTCAATCAACCCCTCGAATTGTTTGTTGGAGATTAATTAAATTATCTCTAATTTGGGTTTTCCTATATATTTCTTGCAATTACATCACAGATTTTGGATCCGATTCCTATCACCCATCTTTCCATAAAAAATAAATATTAAATAAACTTGATTTATAAAGAGAACTAACATTATTAACAAGAATGGATATAGTAAGACTTTATGAAACATGCCATATTTAGTTGAGACAAATCGCAATTGACAGAAAGCAAAAGTGGAAGAGATTAGAAAAATACATTTCAAAGCATCTATTGCCAAATTTCTAATGAAAATGGTATTAAATTCATCATTGCTCTCCCGAGTTGGTTATTTATTTAACATAAAGTAGGGCAGATAGTAAGGAAAAGCACAGCAATATTACAGCAAATAGAATAGAGGAATACCTCACTTAAATCTCTATAATGGACAAGAACAATGTGCTCGTACTTCCTGAAAAAGCAAAAGACAACAGAGTAAATTGAACAATCGATTAACAGTAATTACAAATTCTAGCATAAGTCGAATCATATGGCCCATAGTTTCAGTTCATCTTTATAAATCCTTGTGCCACAATGTCAAGGCAAATTTTAATTTTCAGCTTCAAAAATTTTTCAGAGCCCATCATTCCTATAATGGGCTCTCAGTGTATAAGTAACGACTTAAGAAATCCCAATTATCTCTGTATCACAACTAACACTGCAGTTACAAACAAAATTACAAGAGAAAGTTCCACTATGATATACCCAGAACTTGGGTGTAACGTTGCTAAAAAAGAATTATTCAAACTCTTCCTTCATACGCCAAATGCAAGCTAGAAACAGAAAATGCAACAAGTGAATGGGTCTTCAATTACTCTCATGAAATTATAAATGGTTTAGCGAAATTACACAAGTTTGGAAAAGTAGGTTTCATGCCAAAAAGATCTACTATGGAAACAATTTTTGAGTAGATAATTAACAAAAAAGTATAAACAGTAAAGAAAGGATCATCATATGATTTTCATTTATCTTAAGAAGGTAAATATTTGGCAGCAATAGAATTAATTTATGTGCATTTAAGGAAGAAAATGTCTCGAAGATGATTCAAAATCATTGTTACTCTCTTGATTGAGCCAGCTATATTGAGTTAACATAATTACACTTGACTAAGTCCAATACCCTTATAGCTTGTTCTACTAGCAAGATTAGAGATGATCCAAGCAACCTTGATTCCAATTACTTGTGCAGTAACCAATAAGTTTTCAATTATAATAGGCTTACATCAAAAATCAATATCAAATACATATCATTTTATATGATTATGAAGAGCCTTAATAAGAAAATATTCAAAGTGAGGTACCATTGTATAAGCTTTCCACACATTATAACTATAGATAAGATGTCAATTAACATATATGAAAAAGCTAAAACAATACAAGAAGTATTTATTAGCTAGAAGAGTTAAAATTAGTAAAATAAAGTCTGAATGCATGATGATGTGTAAAGTGTGATATTAACACTTATTATTCAATAGTAATATAAGATAAAATGATAATTATATGTCACAAGTTTAAGTATATTGGATCTATTATACTAAAAAATAAGGTATGTAATATAAGAATATGACTCTTAGAGTTCAGGTTGATGGTTAAAACAGGTTAGTGTTTACAAAAATTGTGTAAAAAGAGAGTATCATGAAAACTTCGTGGGTTTCCCTCACTTTAAGTTCAACTAAGGCAACAATGCCTTACAGTTAAATTAAAAATGAAAGATATATTTCATGAAAAAATGATGTGATTCTAGATGAAGCCACAACACAATACAAGCAAAAATAGTATAATAGAAACAAAGGCGTCATAAGAGAATGAGATTTACCCATCAAGTAGCCAGTAGCATCTTCTTTGGAAGTTTTCATTGTCCTCACCATGAGCATAATAACAATGAAGAACATCTACACTGCCAGCCTAAAGAGGAAGAAAAGCATGTTTTATAAAATGAAAGCATGTTGATAAAATCGGACATCAAAATAGCTACTTCAGAAAAGCCAAGTACACCAACTTCGAATCTAAATTCTGTTCTTCAGGAATAAAAACAAAGATGAAGTAGACTGCCAACCCGTTGTAAGAAGGCAAACAATCAAGCATACAATTATTTTTATTATCTCCATTTTTCGTTTTTCTACTTCTTTAAAGCATACAAAACACAAATTACAAATCGAGAGCATTCAATCTTGATCCACACCATTGGAAGTAGCAGGGCAGCAAATTTTAAACCCATCTAAACTACCCATGCAACGAGAGTCTTAAGTTAACACCAACATGGGAGATTGATCTAAAGAGGTATATGACTAAATGTGTTTCGATGTACTAGCAACATCTTGAGAAGATTCAACAGTTTTTATTTTCAAGAAACCAACTAAAAGTGTTTTCATGGTCTTATAAATCATCCATTTATTTTCCATACTTGCTCTATGGTCACATAAACAGTAAAGTTGAGATTATTGGTGCAAGTTTCTTTTAGAATAAAAAGATCAACAGCCTTGACAATATATTTGTATGTGTCATCATAACTACTAAGTACATCAAGATAGACATACTCAAAATAAGATGATGGTAGGCCACCGAAAATAGGCTGTATGGTCACCTTGGCATTTTGATTGACTAATGTACATTAATGAAAGTGACACAGATTAGAAAGTATCATATTTAAATTAAAATAACTTTACTTAAAGTGCTATTTGAATAGAGTATATCCAAGAAAGCTGTTCATTAATCCCAGATTTGAAATTTATTTATTTATTTTCTTTGAAATTTAATATTATTTGCAGGTGACCTACGAACGTGCTACAGATTAATCAACCATGCAAGTATTTTCACAATTAATATGCACAGAAAAGTTTATCAACGATACAGTTTTAGTAACTTTTGAACTAATTTTCTCCATGTACAAATCAAAATAAATTACTAATCGGAATAGGGCACTGACACAATATTGTGTTGACCTCATTTTGAGGTCATTACTCTTTTCCTTAGGATCCTAGGATCAAGCTCTAGGGGTTTCTATTGACCATCTTAGAAAACTAGAACTAGGACCCTAGAAATTCCAGCCACTTCCTATTTCTCTTATGGTGTCTCGCATTGATGATCTCAAAATCATCGTCCTATGGTCAAGTGGTAAAGGATTATCATATGAAGGCTCAAGGAGAAATTCCCAATAGGATTTCAAACCCTAGGAAAACCTCTTCAGAACTTTATCATCACACATGTACACCAAATGCACAAAATTCACTAAATTGCACAAGATCGGACTTAAATTGAGCGTAAAGGATGGGTGAAAATGCGAACTTCTCCGGACGACCTCCGACAACAAAATGAACTGCAACAACGCGTCCAGGACATTAATTTTAGTACGAAAAGACACACATATTGTCATATTTTCAACACGAGCTAAAACACGAAAAAATTTGCACGCAAATCAATGAATTCGTCAAAATGACCTCCGATGACAAAACGGACCGCGTCAGCACGTCTGAAACGTCGAAATTACCTAAAAAGGACATCAATTTTGTTATGTTTGGATGCACGAATAAAAAGTACGAATCAAATTTTATTTTTAAGAAAAATTAAATATTTTATATATTTTATTACTTATAATATTAAAATTATAATCCTAAACCCTATTTTATCTATTCTCGCACACTTAATCCCTCGTTCGACCCCGCGGCTTAGTCGAACGCTCGGCTCGTCTCCCTCGTGTGCCCTAGCTCCCGTGGACGATCCACGCGGCAATCTCTTTCCCCTTTCTCGACTCTTCCCCTTTTTTGCGTGGCCGCTAGACTCTTCGGCTCTCCAATTGCAAGGGTTGAGCTGGCCGACCCTTCTCCTTCTAGAGGTTTTACCGTCTCCCTCTTTACTGTGGCAATTATTGCCTTGCCGTTTGATTCGATCACCTTACGGTGGTAGGTGGCCGTTCCCCCTCTCTTCTCTGCCTATAAAAAAACTTATTAATATACTGTTTTGGGTTGTTGAAAATTTCTTGAGAGAAAGAGATGTTGTGGTTTTACTGTTTGAGGCCTTTAGGGAAGAAAACTCTGCCAAAATTCTTTCTAGACTATATTTTCGTGCGTTGGGAGTGTGGAGCATTTGTGGATTGTTGTTTTCTGAAGCTTTTAGGAAGGGAAGCTTTGTCGAAATCCTCTCTAAGTTAGATTCTCGTGTGCTGGGAGTGTGGAGCCTTCGTGGGTTGCTGTTTTCTGAAGCTTTTGGAGGAAAGTTTCTGTAGGAGGTGTTTTCTTAAATTTGTTCTATAGTTTTACTTTAAGTCTGCATTAAGAGGTATTTCTCTTCTTTCCTCTAATCTGCATCACTCAGATTTGCACCTGAAAATAATTTCTCTCTTTTAAAACATGTGGAAGTAAAAGTTTATGCCTGCTTTTGAGATCTAATCCTGGAAAGCTCCTTGAATCAATAAGATGAAGTGTAATATGGCTGTTTTCTCTTACTTTCTGATTCAAAATGCATGATAAAGAAAATTTTGGAACATTCCTGTGGTTGCCATGAAATGATAGCTTCCTATTTGAAATATATGTTAAATGAAATGATGGTTTGAGTTTTGATTCTGAGGCTCTCTATTATTGTTAACTTTTTTATTCATTAACTTTATTCAATTAAATGTTGGAATTCATTTCAAAGCTTGATGACATGATGGCTATAAAGATTCATGCATACTTATATGCTACCTGTTATTTGATTCCATTCAAAACATATGTCGGCACGATATTTTGGAATATAAAGCTCCAAGGAGAAATATTTTCTGTTTTGCCTTTCTTGTGGGCTCGGTTTGCCCATATGCTGGATTTGGTTTGGCCCCTTTGCTAAGCTCGGTTTTGACTTCTTCTAGGCTGGATTTAACTGAAAGTTTTACATTATTTTTTACCCATTTAGTAGGCTCGGTTTGGCTCCTTTTGGTATTATGTCTTAGCTGAAAGTTCTCTATTGTTTCTCCCCATTTAGTGGGCTCGGTTTGGCTTAAATTGCATTATTTTCTTTAGCTCTTATATTGGGCTTGGTTTTGTCAAAGATATGGACTCAGCTTGGCTTGGAGGTTTATCTGTTTTTGCCCCTTTTCCTGGTTTTAGTTGAGCAGAAATCGTGTTTTATTTTTTACTCTAAATGCTAGACTCGATTTTGGCTGGAATTCTATTTCTGTTTGCCCTTTCCTGCTGGACTCAGTTTACTCTCTATGGCTCTCTATTATGTTCTTTTTACTGGGCTCGGTTTGCCCCTGTGTTGGGCTCGATTTTGCTTTGAAATGTTCTAGTTTTGCCCCTATGCTTGGCTCGATTTGTGCCTTGTGTTGGCTTGGCCAGGTGTTGTTTCTAGCCCAATATATGGCTGGCTTTCCTGTTACTGTTCCTGGCACTGTTCCTCGCCGTGAGCCCTCTCCCGTGGCTCTTTTATGTTAAATGTGGTATGGTGATTTCCCTTGGCTGTCCCCAGCCGTGAGCTTCCATGCCTTGGTTCTTTGATTCTCTGTTGCTTACGCTTACCCGAGAACACCTGTTTATGTTGCTTGTCCCTTTGTGTTGGGTTCGGTTGGGTTGAAAACTCTGGATATAATGCTCCCTTTTTGAGATTTTTATTGATAATCAAGTTTGTCATCCCAAAATTCATGATTTCAACATATAATTCTATATGGGAATGTTTAGGATAAGCTGATCGACTCATTACTATATCTTACCTGATGAAAATGGCTTTGGTTTGGATAGTTTATGATAGCTTGTTCATCCACTCTCTTATATACATCAAAGGTAATGCAATGGCAATACCTATGGTGGTTTCCTTCCTGCTGTCTTGGTCGTGAGCCTTACTTGGTGATTGTTGCCTTTGTGGTCTTCTTCTTTGCCCCTACCCGTGAGCCTTATTATTGTAATTTGTGTTGTGGTTGGCTGGGATTTAATTTGCTTCTCATTCTATCATGGCTATGAGTTCTTCCTATGATTTTTTTATATTAAAGGTGGTTGGGTCAGGCTTAAATATATGGTGGTTTTTCCCTTTTCTTGGACTTACCCGTAAGCTTAGAGGGAAGAGGCCTTCCTCTTGCTGCCCTTTACCCGTGAGCCTTACTGTGGAGGTTCCTTGGTCTGTGGCATAGTTGGTTCGGGATTGGCCTTCTACTGCCCCTGCCCGTGAGCTTTGTCCTATTTACTGTCTTAAATTGTAAGTTTATGTTGAAGTTTGGTTGTGCATTTCACGGTTTCTACTTGTGGGCTTGCTGTGAGCCTTGGCTGCTATCTTTCCTGACCTTATTCATGAGTCCCTGCTCTCTTTCCTGGCCTTACCTGTGAGTCCTTGCTCTCCTTCCTGCTGTTACCTGTGAGCCTGTGGAGGATTATTCAAGTTCATTTTGTCATGGTAGTAAACACTTCTATATTTTCTAAATTAGTGTTACATTTGTATAATTGTGGAAAGCTTCTAAAAAAAGGATGGAATTGAATAGAATGGATACCAGTATGGTTTTGAGGATTTAAAAAGTTGCTCTATGGATTATTCTCCTTATTTTGGGATTTGAAAACCTATAAAATTGTCATTTGGAAAAGTGTTTGGAGATTTAACATGGAAGCGTGGAGAACATAAATACTATATTCGGGTTCAGTCATGGGTGTGTGAGCGCATATAAGTGATGGAGCTATGAGAACAGTGTTTTGGGCCCATTTCAATCCATTTGAAACAAAAATTTGGAAAGGATACTCTTTTTGGGTTGATCGAATTATTATAAAATTTGATAAGATGATATCCTCTGAATTGATTCAAGGATCTTGGGTTTTTTTTTAAGATCTTTCGTCAAAGTTTTGAGGGTTGCTCCACTCTTTATTATTTCGATCTTTTAGGTGGATCAATTCCTCCTCTCTCTCATCCCCATTTTTATTGTTTTTTTTCCTTGCTTCTTGATTCGGTTTTCTGTGCTTATGTCTGATACATAAGTGCTCATATATAATCTTTTGTTATATATGAAACCATCAAACAAGGTCGCAAGTAGGTCGGTTTTGTTTTGGGGCTTAGGACGATGATAACAAAGGAACGCCGGTGGTAGAGCGGAATGATATCTCATCCTACAACACTTGGACTTAATTCTGGGACCTGATGAACTGTAGGATAAAAGTATCATTCACCGACACAAGACTAGCGGGGGACCCGTACCTTCTTAGGTTGTTAGCGGTTTTATGTCCGACGATGTGATCGACTCGTGAACAATTATTCTTTTTTTAAAAAAATTGATAAAACAAATTGATAAGAACATATACAATATTTTTACTATAAAATTAATACAATTTTTCTTTTGTATGCTTGAAATATATGTGCAAGCTAAAATATAAATTTTAAAAGTGTTATAATTTGATTGTCCACTTGTTGATTACCGATACCGAATTAAAGAGTACCCTCCTAAGTTAGGTTTAGTAGGACATCCTTCTAGTGGAGTGGCGGGCTTTATACATCTGGGTGACCGATAGTAGCCTTCGACGTCCCTCGAGTACAAATATATTATTTGAGCCTAGCCCCGACCCGAGTGCTTGCGGTCCCCTTTTTCGGATTTTTTCGTAACTTTTATTGAATTTTGGACAAAGCACTCGTGGTCTTTTTTCTCTTGGGATTTTCTCATAACTTTAATGGTTTTATTTGAATTGATATTCATCGATTTTCCCGGGTCTTCTGTTGTGGGTTATTTGTCGATTTTCTCGAATTTTCCAGGCAATGTCTTTCTTTTGTTTATACAGTGAATATTAGTTCGCTTAAAGGAGCAGCAGACCTCTCAAATATATATGTTTGATTTATATTACACCATTTTATTTCACAGTATGTTATATTGTTCTCCTGACATGTTATACTGTTCTCCTAGCATGTTATAGCGTTCTCCTAGCATGTTATATTGTTCTCTTCTTTTATACCGCGTGTTTTATTTTTTTGATACACACTATGTCTTAGTATAGGAAAACCTAGCGATTACATAGAATTAATAACAAACATGAAGTTGCTACGACGAAGAACTTGGATCGAACATCGTGGGCAGAATGACGAAGACGTACGGAGGAACCACTTCAAGATGGATTTGCAACATCAAAACAAATTCACATCACCGAACACTTTTCTTAGGTGATTAGCCTAGCGCAGCATAAACCATCACATATAATTTTTAGGCCTTTGCACAATTCTGTTGTGCAATTATAAGTCCTAACAATTTAGGATTCCGAGGTTACTATACGATACGCTGTAAATCCTCCTATCTTTTAGATAATTTGCAAGATCGAATATCCTGCGGATATAAGTCCTAAATTCGAAAATAAGTTGCAGGATTAAACATTGAATAATATTATTTCAAAGACATAAAGTCAAACAATAGGATAGTTGGGAAGTCACTGGGGTTCTTCCTGGATTTGTGATATCCCCTACTCTTCATTCCTTTGGATTCCTGCAAATAACTGATCCTATTTTGAGCCACTCCCATTTAATTTTCTCATGTCCAATTTTGGAAACCTAAACTTTGCAATCTTGAAGGCAAAACCACTGATCTTAATCGAAAGTTTTCTTAAATGATCTCGGTCATTTGAGATGTAATTAACTATAGGGGCTTGTCGATATAGGGAACTTGGAACCCAGGTAAAATAAACCCTATCTAATCCTTATATTATGTAGGGGAACTTGTTGGTCTCATATAAAATATTTCGCAGAACAAACGAATGTCACAAATTCTTTAGTTTAGGTGATTGAGCCTATTATAAGTGATATGTTTATTCTTCGGGATAAGTATATTACTCGTGGTATCGTGTTTAGTCATCCAAACTATCCAAAATGTGAGACTCGTTTGGTCTCATCTATTTTTAAATTAAAATGTTACTTTCAAAAATTAAATTTACATCAAAACTATTTTCATATTTATAAAACTTATCTCCTTTTTCGTAAAGCAAAGTTTTAAAAATAAAACGGCCGACATATGGAAACAAAAGTATTGGTATTTCCGTTATAGGTATACACTATGCTTTGAGTAACATGAATAACATAAAAAGGCCACTAATTAAATACACTGCAGGTAGATTATTGTACCAATATGACTAGGATATTATTTTGCTTGAATGCGGCAACGAATAATATACAAGAATCTACATTTCCTTATGTTTCCTTTATCAGCAAAAGTAAACTAAATTATGAATTCTTCTCGATGAACAAGACAGTTAAGCGAAAGACACGTCCCGAGAATGTACATGAAATGTATGGCTATACAACCATGCTATTTCTAAACCAACGAACACATATCAAAGCAGAGTTACCCAAACATTCCCCCTAGTTTCACAATCAAATCAACCTTAACACTGTTCAAGGATACCATCTTTTCCCCATAAACTAGGGCCATCAATATTATACACAAAGCATGAAGAAGAATCAAAATAAACCAACATTAATAAATTTTTTTTAGTGAACAGAAATTTCACAAGAGGATGATGCAAGTTAAGATGATCAAAAATGAATATTAAGTTTAGATAAAAACAATTATGCATGGGATTAAAAAAAGACATTAGCACTAAAAAGAAAAACAAGAACATAACATTCAAAATACATCAAAACTTGCCATCAACTATTTAAATTTTTTACCCAGAAACACATCGTACATGCTAAGTTTTAAAATTTCTAAATACAAAGCACCCAACCATTATACTAAATTAGCTACAAAAACCTTCCATAAACTTTTTCAAATGTTACCAACCATCTTCAATATCTCTCTAACAAGCTCCATCATGCAATTTCCATATCTTATTGATCCAGCGGGCTCCAAGCATACGCATGAAATGTTTCATGAACATCAAGATTGTGTGCAAGGATACACAAGAAACCGCAGGAAAAAGAAAATTCGAGGTCCTCTAAAATTTATTCCAAAGCCTTAGAGCTAAAGAAAATAAGCAAGAGAAAAGAAGTAAAATTCAAAATTAGTTCAATCCCTACTCCTGTGGAGCTGGACATAAAAGGTAAAAAAAAGAAATTTTCATATTTCAAGGTAATAATGAGGCTTGGTTATGCTATGTTCAACAAGGAGCCTTCAAAAAAGAAATAATTTCAAAAATCAAAGAAAAGTTGAAAGATTAAACTTATTTGTAATTTGTTTAGGAAGTAAACTTTATTTCCTACAAAAACCATAGCTATGTTGATGCCGAAGTTAACCTAAAAGATAATCAAACGTGAATATTATTGTTGAACATTCAAAGGAGTCACAACAAATATTCATAAAACTGAAATAAAACAACACAGAACTCAAACTAGTCTCTAGGGCAAGGGGGAAAGGTGATGAACCCTAGGTGGACAGTACGTAGAGGTTCGGAAAAAGGCGATGACAGCAGTCCGAATTGGGAGGACGGTGGATGCTGTGGATAGGGGAGTTTTGGAAGGAAGTCGGCAAGTAGGGGGTGCAGGGATGCTTGGCAGCGGCAGAGTGGGTGGTGCCGTAACAGGCACAGTGGCAGCAGAGTCCTGTTGGGGGGGGAGAAAGAAAGATAATCACCACATCGGAGTAGGATACAGTTGGAGCACCGCCTATCATCGGATACATCACTAGCAAAGGAGAAAATGTCTGACCGCTGGAAATCTGAAATCAGAAAAAGCAAAACTATACCCTGAAAAACAAGCAACATTTATTTATAATTGGAGAAATTGGGGGAGGGGGGAAGAGGTGGTAATTCCCACCTATTAGAGCATCAGCTAGTCCAACAAAGAGCTGGACTATCACAATCATGTTGAATTGATCGGTTCAGCGCTAGTCACCCAGGGTTAGAAGAGTTTCGACTTCACTCATCGAAACTTCTAGGTCATCATAGTACGGTGTCAAATCTGCGACACTAAACACAACAAAAATAATGTAGTCTCCTCGTAATTTGATTATGTAAGCGTTGACATTCAATTTCCGAATATTCTAAAAGGTCCATCTACTCGAGACTTAAGTTTTTCAAATGCTTCCACCGAGAATCTTTCTTTCTTCAACCAGATCCACATTAGGTCCCATTATTGAAAAGTCACATTCATTTTGGAATTGTTTGCCTGTACTTGACACATGCAATTTTGTTTAGAGATTTCCTTCCCAACCTTTACTCAGAGGTTTGATGGAGAAGTTCAGAGATAATAAAGAGAATCTACATTTGATTTTTATTGATTTAGAAAAAGCTTACGATAAGGTTCCAAGAGATATCCTTTGGAGAGTTCTTGAGAAGAAAGATGTCGGTATGACTTATATTCAAGTCATTAAAGATATGTATACTATAGTTGTTACTAGTGTTCAAACTAAAGGAGGATTGAGCAAATATTTTCCTATTTCTATTGGATTACATCAGGGATCGACTTTAAGCCCATATCTTTTTGCTTTAGTTATGGATGGTCTTACTGGACATCTACAGGAGGATGAACCTTGGTGTATGTTTTTTGCTGATGGTATCCTTCTCGCAGATAAAACTAGAGAAAAAGCCTAGGAAAAACTTGAATTATGAAGGTCTACATTGGAGTCTAAAGGCCTTCATTTTAGGTAGAACTAAAACTGAATACATGGAATGTAATTTTAGTAGTAGTAGCTCTAGTGACAGAAGTGTGACTTTGGGTGATCAAATTATTAGAAGATGTGAACGTTTTAGATATCTTGAGTATGTTGTTCAAAGCGATGGTGATATAAATGGGGATGTTAATAGTAGAATTCAAGTTGGTTGGTTGAAGTGGAGGAATGCTTCGGGCCTTTTGTGTGATAGAAAAGTACCGCTTAGACTGAAAGAAAAATTTTATATTTTGGTGGTGAGACCTGCAATGCTCTATGGCGCTGAATGTTGGCATTTAAAAGAGAAGCATAATAATAAGTTTAGTGTTGTCGAGATGAGAATGATTAGGTGGATGAGTGGCTTTACACTTAGAGACAAAATGCGAAATGAATATATCTGTGATAAGGTTGGTGTAGCTCCTGTGACCGACAAAATTATTGAAAGTCATCTTAGATGGTTTGGTCACATTAAACGTCAACCATCTGATGATCCGATTAGGAGAGTAGATGTTTTAAATTTGACATGTGTTAAGAAAGGCAGAGGTAGACCAAGGTAGACTTCGGCTTATTGTATAAAAAATGATCTTCATTTACTAAAACTAAATGAAAATATGACACTAAATAGGACGCAAAGGAGGAAAAGGATTCATGTAGCCGACCCCACGTAGTGGGATTAAGGCTTTGTTGTTGTTGTTGTTGTATTTCCTTCCTAACATCCTCGTGGAGCTTCTGAATCTCGTGCACTAGTTCCTTAGCATCCTCGATAATCTCTGATGTCGGTAGGGGGTACCAATACAAGCGAGTTGCCATGTAAAAGCTTTCCACACATTATAATTATAGGCAGGGGGTAGGTATCATTCGGACAAGAAGCGTTGAGGCTGGTGAAGTCGACGTACATACGTCATTTTTCATTGGCTTTCTTGACCATCACGATGTTTGAAAGTCAAGTTGGGTATTGGACTTTACGGATGTATTCAGCTTCTAACGGCTTATACACCTCTACCGCTATCGGTTCGGCCAAAGTTCTGGCGGTAAACCGAATTTTCTGCTGGACCGGCCTAGAGTAGGGGTTGATGTTTAGTTGGTGGCACGCTGCGTCGATTGAAACATTGGGCATTTCCATTATTGTCCAAGCGAACACTTCCCGGTGCTCCCAAAGCGTTTGTATCAGTTGGTCTTCGAATCCTGCATCAAAATGCTCACTAATTAGAAAGATCTTACCAGATATTTCATCAAATATTGGTACCTGGAGGACGGTTTCACCGGTCTCGAGACCCCCCTCACTCTAGATCTGTATATCGAGTGATTCACGGTCAACGTTCGAAACTGATCGCAAATAATAGCTTCAAAACTGATCTAAGTTCAACTGGACCGTAATCACCTCTCCGTCACCCGAAAATTTTATGATCACATGGCAAGTAGTTGCCACCTTGTAGTCATTTAGGAGTGGCCGACTAAAGATAGCATTGTAGTTCGACGGAGATTCCACCACGAGAAAATCCTTTGCGTTGGCATATTACTTACCTGGTTCTCCCTAAGAGATGGCTAGGGTGATGAGGCCCAGCGATTCCTTTCTTTCCCCGGAGAATTTGAACGAGCCGGTCGGTCTTCAGCCTGATCCTATCGAACACCGTCTTGAATAGGATATTCACAGAACTCTCTGTATCAACGAGAATACTGCCCACTTATTTGTTGTTGATCAGTGTTGTGACGACGATCGCCTTGTTGTAGGGTTCCCCTTCAATGGGAGATCTGCATCTGTGAAGACAATTGGCAAATGGTTACATGTATATGGGATGACAAAGCATACCACTTCCAAACTCTGTCTTTTCAAGTTGGAGGGTTGGGGTCGTCCCCCCGAAGATGATCGGAATTATCCATGCTACATAGCCATCATTTGCCCGGATAGGCACGTTTGAGGGTTCTACTGCTGGAGCTTTGCCCTGACGTTGTGTGTGCACACTGATTGCAACAAATTCTATGGACTTCCCAGTGTGAATATCTCCTCAATCAGGTTTTGGAGGTGACGGCATTTCCCCGTGTCGTGGTCGTAGTCACAGTCATATTGGCAGTATCTTTTAAGATCTCATAAGGTCGGAGTAGTTTTCAACGGCGGGACCGGTTTGAAGTAGTCCTTATTTTGAATGGCGTTAAACTTTGCATTTCCCAGTAAACATGCGGTCGCTCGTAATATTGGGCTGACCATTGATCAGAGAGCCGCTTCCGCTCATGGTGCCCTCGATCATTCACTTACTAATCCCGGGTCTGAGAATTGTTGTTCGAGTGACCAGTGAAGAATTGATTGTCCTTCGCCTTTCACGATTGGCCTTGTTCTTCCGCTTCTTTGAGGGATGATCGGAGGACTCTAGCTTACTCGGAAGACTCTAGCTTACCCTTCGAGGAGCCCTAGAAATCTTCTTCGACGAATATGTGTTATTTCGCCATCTCCAATAACTCTGCAAAAGTAATAGGTTCAACAAGTTTAGGTCATGCCTGAACAGCTTGCTTTGGACTCCTCGTTTCAAAGCTGTCTCAGCTATGTCGGGCTTCAGATTTCTAACTTCCAACATCTCGTTCTGGAAGTGGGTGATGTAGGCCCGCAAACTCTCATTTTCTCCTTGCTTGAAGTCAAGCAAATTGTCACATTTGAAAACTGTGAAACAAAGAGTCTTTTGAATTCATAGTAACTTCTGATGGTTTCGGTCGGCAGACCGTTGAATCACCGAAGGAATGACTCCTTCAGGGTGATTAAGAAGAGAGAACACATTATAGGCTCGTCGATGTAGAGCAGACCGACAAATGATTTAAACGACGCAACGTGGTCAATCGGGTGGGGCCTCCCTTTCTAAGAATTTAGACCATAAATACTTAGCTTGGGCGGGGGTATCATCTCTTTGATTTAGCGAGTGAACGTCCCTCCTGCGAGCGGCCAGACAAGCACTTCCCATTGCCCGTTAGCCTATGCAAACACACTGGAGTCACTGTTTTGGGACTCGCCTTGTCCCTCCGTCCGCTGGTTGCTGACTTGGTTGTCTAGAGTAGGCGAGTTCGCCGGTGGTGGCCTTTGAGGACGAACCCCCAGTGGTTCGTCTCCAAACGGAGCTGCTGGTCATTCCTCTAGGCAATTGTTGCCCGAAGGATCTTGAATTGCTCTATCAAGAGGATCATTTGGGTTTGTAAGCTCTGGATTTGTGCATGGACGTCTAGTTGTGTAGCATCTCTATTGGGTTTCATGCATGCTATCTCTCTTTGAGAAACTTATCCTTCGTAGTCTTTCCCACTTCTCATAGTCTTTCCCACTTCCACGCTCGTCGCACCATCTTTTAGGATGTTGGATCGGATTCTAAATTGTCCTTTGTAAACACGCCCCAAGAGTTTAGGATTAAGTGCAGAAAGAAAAAGAAAAAGAGAGCATAGCAAGTCAGAAATTTTCTATATAAAGAATCAATAAATGTACCTTTATTCCTATTTTTACAAGCTATTTATAGAAGTGTGTTTTGTACAATTACAAAAAGGGAACAGTTATGAAAACCACTCTTAATACAATGGTACCCTTATTGATTGTATGGATTTCATACCATACCTGCCTTACAATTTGAATTTTAACATGACGTTGATTGATAAGCTAACTTGCTTGAATTTGGTCGATTGAAGCAATCGGCTGAGTGACGACTATGCCTCTCTAAAGTACATGTCAGTCGGCCAAGGAGTCTGGTCGAATATCGATCTCGTCCGCCGCAGTAAAGGCGGGTCGACCGATTAGCCACGATCAAGGATTCCCACCTACGCCACGATCGGTCGGAACAGTCGGCATGGCCTTCCGTTTGAATCTCTTGTTGTTGTGTGTCGGTCGATTCTTGACCACGCGATTAACAGTAGGGCGGTAGGACACCTTGGTTGTCTGGCCCGTCGTCTGGGTTGTTCGAATGGTGTGAGATTCATGCTGACAGTTGTGATGTATTCAAATTCTCCCATCACCGAAAATAGCTCTTTTTTTAATTTAATAGCTGCCAACTTAGCTCTTTTATCTTGGGAAAGTCTTTGCATTCAAAGATTTGTTCAATGATTTAGAGCCTGTAAATGAACTCATTTGAATTTGTATGACTATCAAAATATGGCAATTAAATTTTCACACTATAGTCATTCTCTCTTCTCTTATGACAAATCGACAAAGCATTGGTTCTTCATCACTTGCAACTCCTTCGTAAAACAACTTTTCTTCATCATCTCCATCTGGATCTTCTCCATCTGGTTGGTCCCCGTTATGACTATTGGTGCTTCTCTAAGTCATATATTTTCACATCCAATGAGCTTATGTAATAATTAGATGATTTCTCTTTGCATATACATTGTGATAAGCTCTCAAACATTTCTTTGAGGATTTCTCCTAGGTGGCATATTGGTTCCCCCAATAGGTCTTAAGCCAAGTGTAGGGCATGATTTTTGAATTGGCTAAAGGTGAGGAGGGCTTCAATTTTGGATGGATGGCGATAGTGAAGTAAGATAGGAGGTCAACAAAGCACGAAAAAAATTCCATCACAAAATATTAGATCAAGATAGATAAGCATCACTAGAAAGAGAAATGTTACATCACTCCAAAAAAGGAGAAGGCAGAGAACAAATCTTCAAAATCGCATAAACCAAATAATCAAATGTCTTATAATAAGTTTAAAGCAAAATAATTATACTTAGAAAGAAGCAAAACCCTAATTCTAACTCTACACAAAGCAATTAGGGGTCTGAAGGCCAGCCAATCCATTGAGCTCATCGTAAACCTGAAATGATCCACGTTGAGATGGCCAAGATGATACCGCAATGTTTCGCCCAAAGGGATTGAGCCTGTGCCAATAAGAATTGGGAGTCTGTTGACCTCATTTTTAGTGAGGTCTAGTCTTCCTCTTAGGGTTTAGGATCTAGCCTTAGGGATCTCCCTTTGACTATCTTAGAACCTTAGAAGTGGTGCCCGCCTCATTGTAATTTGACCTATTTCCGTCCTCTTTTGTGGTTCCAAGTGTGTGGTATCGACTTCTAGCATTTAGAAGGGTGAAACCAACATGAGGAAACCCAAAAGAAATCCCTATAGGACCTTTTTGAGCCTTAGGGTGGCCTTCTGCACAATTCGCACTCCCGCGCGCACAAACTTCGCAATTCGGAGAGCCAACACGT